>NC_091311.1:23967505-24267505 GCF_038502225.1 Cherax quadricarinatus
AAACGCGTGCGAGAAAGATACATGATAATACTCATATACACTTGGAAAGTCCTAGAGGGACTAGTCCCAGAAATGCTCACAAAAACCCCGCCCTATGAAAGCAGAAGATGCAACATCCCCCCAGTGAAAAGCAGGGGCGCTATGAGTACTCTAAGAGATAACACAATTTGTCAGGGGCCCAAGACTGTTCATCTGCCTACCAGCATACATAAGGGGGATTACCAATAGACCCCTGGCTGTCTTCAAGAAGGCGCTGGAGAGGCACCTAAAGTAGGTACCTGACCAGCCGGGCTGTGGCTCGTACTTCGGTTTATGTGCAACCAGCGGTAAGAGCCTAGTTGAGTCAGGCTCTGATCCAGCACGAGACCTGGTCATAGACCAGGCCGGGTATAGGTCCAACCTACTCTGTTCTAATTATTACCAAAGTTGATCTCCATCAAATAAACCACTTCTGTGTAACTATTTTCTACATTTGGAAAACCTTGCATTAAAATATGAGCATCACCTCTTACCTGTCCTTTAAGATAAAATAATTTTGTACATCACGAAAGATCATTTTTATTATGTACATCCACCTTGAATATGGACCAGAATTCTTCACAACTGTCTCCTGAATTAAATGTGGATAGAAACATTTTTGGGAGCTTGGAAAGAGACATTTTCTTTACATAACTAGGCTGGCAAACAGCATTATTTACGCTCTTTCATTTTTTAAGGCCATACCTTTACAACTCAATATTTTCTATTCTAGAACGTAATATTGGGTGATCAAGAACTCCATTTCCTGTTATTCTGAACAATTTTTCAGCAGACTCTTCATGCTGTTGAGACACCAATGGAAAATAGGAATAAATAAAGGGGATATAAATAGCGTGCTGAAAATTTCCAGCCAAGACAGGACTCGCAGCAATGGTTTCAAGTTGGAAAAATTCAGATTCAGGAAGGATATAGGAAAGCACTGGTTTGGTAATAGAGTTGTGGATGAGTGGAACAAACTCCCGAGTACAGTTATTCAGGCTAAAACGTTGTGTAGTTTTAAAAATAGTTTAGATAAATACATGAGTGAGTTTGGGTGAGTGTGAGTTGGACCTGACTAGCTTGTGTTGCTGGGTCTGGTACAGTGCTCCATCCTTGAGTGGAGGTGACCAGACTGGGTGGGTCATTGGGCTAATCGGGGGGGAGGGTCATTGGTCTAATATGGGGGGACATGGACCTGCTCCGCATGGGTCAGTAGGCCTGTTGCAGTGTTCTTTCTTTCTTATGTTCTTATGTTCTAATCATTATTTCCCTGCATTTATTATAGGCTTTAGTTATATAACTTTTCCTTACATTAAGTGACGCTTTTATTGTTTTAATATCCAAGGATGTACCATTTACACTGACTTTATTACACAATGACTCTTTTTATAATTAATACAAATTACTATGTATAAATTCTAGCCAAATATTCTGGCTTAGCATATTATGTAACATAATTATAAATCCTTACCTTATTTGGACTTAGCATCTCGCAGACAATTACAGTAATATTCACATAATACACATTATCAAATATTAATTTTATTGTGGACCACTCTCTTTTTTGTCACACAATATACATTATTACATATAAATTTTATTGTGGACTCTTCTCTTTATAGTCACACAATATACACTATTACATTTATTAGATCTACATCAACAAATTACCTTTTTATTATTGTAAAATCACATTGGTTTAAATTACTTGATCATAACTGATCATCTGCGTTTCAATAGGACCGAGACCATTAGGATCAATATCACATCTGGCTCTTAAAGGACCAACGGGAGCAAAATTATGTGGGGGGGGGAGAGGGTTCACGAGAACACTATCTTGAATTAACCTTCCACACACGCTCACGGGAGAACTCATTAATACATAACTAAATTGCAACTTAGAAGAGTTGATGTATCCTGGAGGCTTAGTGGGACTTAGGAATGCTGGGATCACAAGCAATGTCCCCCCCTTTGGTGCCCACAGTCTCAAGCTCCCCGACTAGCTCCGGAACCCTGGATTAAGAACATATGTTTTTTTTATATTTAAAATGAATATTGAGGTCAGTAAAACTGACTATTTAGTGGATTGTATAATTCCGAAGAATTTACGTGGATTTGACCGCTTTAAATAATTTGTTCTGTCTACTAGGTTACTATATTTAATCTCATTAATTCATATTAGGAACATATATTATTGCACTTATCAATCTATTACGTTGGTAATATGTCCCAGCGCCTACCACACGAAGATCACGTAGAAAATTGGCCAAACTCTATCAACCTTACCTGTGGAAATTTTTTACATAATTTCCTAAATGTAGAACATATCAATGAATAATATAATAATTGTGTATTAAAATGTGATGCTATTTGGACCTATCGAGAAATTTCGAATGCGGGAGATGGAGAAGAGCTGGGGAAGTGACGCGGAAAGAGACGTCATAATGAATTTAATGTGAGAACACTGGACTGAATTGTGCATTGTAATCAGGCGTTCTCGAAGGTCAATTTTTTTTTTTGCCTGAATTTGTAATAAGACCTCGTGTTAATGTCCCATGCTAAAGAAGTGTGATAGTGTGGAAAACGCTTACAATTCGGCAACCAGGAGCACACCTCAGCTAAGTGATGCTTACCCATACTGTACAGTAGTTTTTGCGTTGGCAATCGTAAATTCTAGCTGCTAGGGTAAGGTTAGGGTGTGTTCCATCAGCATTATGTGTCTTCCAGTAATTAAATGGTAAATGTTAATACCAATTTCTTTTGTGTACCTAGCAAGCCTAATCATATACAGTCCACAGCTTTAATTTATCAGATAAGCTGGTTTTAATATTGTAATTATTAATTTAATGTCAGGTCTAGCTTTTTGTGAGAGTGGTGAAGAAATGGGCATTGGGGGAGTTACAGTTCAGTGGCCTACTGTGATTAAAGTCCAACTTACTCTCACCCAAATTATTTGCTTATAATAATTCCGGTAATACCCTGTAAATCTCAAAGGTAATTTACTCACGTAATAATAATTCACATACCTGCTGTGTGAGGTTCAATACACACTTGGAGGCGAACATTAATTAATGATGAGACTGCATGCGGTAGAGCCAACATGACGTCCATCCAGCTACCATGTTACTCTTTCCTTTCATACCATCACTAATTCTTTGATTTCTTTATATATCTGCACCCTTCCAGATGTTTTTCCTCTTTACTTATTTTTTTTATATTTTATTTAAAACACATATTACAATAAGTAAATAAAAGCATACAGAGTCAGATAATACAAAAAACAACTACGTCCTCATAATCAAAACACACTGCTCGTTTACATTGCCTTTAGAAAATTTCCTCTTCACATGACTCAGTACAACCCACAACACGTGAGTGATGAACAACATTACACAATATTATACCCAACATCAATCAAATCATTTCAAGTTACAATAATGTGACTTAGTACACTACACACTCCTGATATATGTAAATTGTCTTTATGCAAAAACAAAAGAAAACTGTGCAAGCAATAGTAATTAAAAACAATTCTCAATTATCCCATCCTATCAGCATTATACACATTAATTAAGTACATGTAATAAAATATGTTTGAGCCGTACTCCCACACCCCCCCCCTAGCCCCCCCAACGCCCCCGCCACCCCCCCCCCCCCGTCACCCCAGATCATACTATTGTTCAGTGATCTCAGATGAATTACCAACATGATTTAAACCTTGAATATAGACTCTTGTTGACAATAAAAAATTTCTCTTTAGTGTAAGAAACATAGATGATGCCAACATGACAATTAATATTTAGAAAAAACAACATAAGATTGAACTTAGTATTATGACTAACACTAAAACCCATTTATATAATTATGATTGTGGTCATCCATGAGATCATTACACATGATATAGTCACGGACTCACATATTACATATTCTCATATGTACAAAAATTGAAACATAATATTATATGACTTATGAAAATTTATATTCACAGGAATTATGTCAGTGTCATACATGCCCATTAACTTACATAAGAGTATAAAAATACCGAATCACTTTATTGAGCCTCGTCGCATCCCATTGCTAAATATACACATTTATTAAGCTCATTCAATAACAAATATTTTTAGGACCTTTCAACTCCCCCCCCCCCCCCATTAGCTCAGATCATCATATTGAACAACGTCATATCATTGTTCATTGAACACAGAGATAAATAACCATCATAATTTAACCCTAGGACATAGTATCTTGGGTTGTTCCTTATTTTTTATATTTTATTTAAAGCAGTTCATACAATATACATAGATAGTTACGTATATATATGTGAATAAATAAATATAAAAAGAGACATTATCAGTGGCTCTGATCCTGCCCACTAAGTAACTAATCATTATGATTCTGATATGCACCTAACTACATAACTAACATAATGTACAATGATACAAAGCACTTACACTATTAGTGACTCACCCCCCCCCCCCCCCCCCCAACATTTACGTAATTGTTATTATTACACTCAAAAAGTTGCGCTAAGCCACAATGATGAACATGTACTTTAACAGTATTATATACTCCATACATTCTCATTTTTAGTTTAAAACATTACTATGCGTTAATAAAGAAAAGACGCCTTAGCTGGTCCTCCACAGAACTAAATGAAATTACATATGCGCAATACACTTACACGTTTATCTATGAGCCGACATGAAACAAACTCCACAACATCTTAAAACTATTCAATGAACTTTTTAAAATACTGACAACTATTATACTTTATGACAATATTTGTATAATAACACTGCTTTACTATAGTGAACAATGTCAAACAATATGATAACTTTACACTGGATATTGAAATACACACTTGTATTACATATACCAAGAATGTATATTATTAAACACGTATTGTCTTGTTCATCAAATTCTAGATGTTTAATGACATGTTTCAGAGCCATTTTTAGACTTGCTCTTTCACGCACTATGGTTAATAATACAACATTATAGCCCCTAATCGATTGGTAAGCCGCCTCTTGCTTCTCAGGAAACTATGCTTAATAATCATGATATTCTATATCCATATAAATCATTTTACCCTCCCCCCTTTTACAGAGACCAGTCCACCCAGCCATTACGACACTAATGCGCGCAACCCTCTCACAGTCATACCTCTATACGATACCGGAAAATCTCTGGCCCATCTACATCCATACACTACCTCATTTATACACTTTGTTCTATAGAAGTGTCCTGCTAAAGCCCTTATTCGTTCCTCCCCCCCCACTTCCCTCATCACCCACGATATATAGACATAATCTACCACTAAATACATGACGGCCCTCCTCACACTATCTCCCACTCCCTCTATATCCAAACTCAGTGCCCTTAATACCACTAACCCACTCCCACCCACCATATCCAACACTCTTCGTAACCATAGACGTGCCCGCTCGATCTGCTCACAGAAATACACCACATGATATGCTGTTTCCTCCCCCCCACACAAAACACAACATTGAGACTTCAAAATTCCCATCTGATACAGTCGTACTTTAGTTGGCAAAATCCCATGTAAAAACCTATACATAGTTTCCTTCACCCTTGACTTCACCCGTAACTTACTGAAGTCTCCCCAGATTCGTGTCCAATTATATAATGGAAAAACTGTCTCCCCTTCCAACACCTCTTGAACCCTTTCCAACCTCCCCAAAACACACGCCGTTACATTTTCCGGATTTCTTACCTGTAATAAGTATCTCAACATACTCATACACTCCTCTAATTCCCTACCCCCCCACCACCGCCTCACATCTTCCATCACTTTTCTCACTCTGACACCACGTTCCCCGCCCAATCTCAGATAACAATGCTTCACGTACATGCTCTTCAGTCTGCTACCCAAAGGAATTAAACCTAAACCCCCTTTTGCCAGCGGTGTCATTACAACCGTTTGCCTCAGCCAATGACAACCATATCCCCATATAAAATTCAGTACTTTCCTTTGCACTTGCCGCACATCTTTCACCATCAATGGGTACACCACAGCCACGTGCCACAATTTAGGATAAATGAGTGTATTAACTACAATGACTCTCTGTTGTATAGTTAAACCACTCGTTCTTATTCCCCCTAACCTAAGCAATACTCTTTGCACTACCCTTTTAGAATTTGCCTCTCGAGTCTCCTGCGCTGCCCCTCTGTACAATACTCCACAAATTTTTAACTGCTCTACTACCTGCCATCCAAACTTTTTTCCCAGTTCCCCTCCCACCCATGACCCCACCTCCAGTAATTTCGACTTCTCACTATTAACATTCATACCTGTTGCTCCACTAAATATTTCAACAATTCTACTTACATTCTTTAACCCCTCCTCTCCCCCCACTAAGACCGTCGTGTCATCTACATAGCCAACTATACCCGTAGCACCCCTAAATCTTACCTCTCCCTCACTTACACCAACATTTATCAACCTATATAATGGGTCTTGCAGACATGCAAATAGGATCTGAGACATGGGGCATCCCTGCCTCAGCCCCCTACCCATACTAACCATCTTCCCCACCCTTCCATTAATTTGCACTCGTATTTCTGCACCTCTATATAAAGTTTCCGCCCACTGCACGATTTCCTCACCAAACCCAATCTTCCTCATAATCATCCATAATGTCTCTCTCTCTACACAATCATAAGCCGCCTTCCAATCCAACGCAAGAACACCTCCACCATCCATCCTACGCTCCTCTATATAACCTTTTATCCTCCCATGCCCACTAAACATTGTTCTCCCTGGCACACCCATCTGTCCCCCATCTATAACCTTCCCAATTACTTTACGCAATCTATTACCTAACACCCTGGCAAACAATTTATAATCCCCGCACATTAATGATAAACCTCTATAATCTAGGATGCTATTCTGTACTTCCCCCTTTGGAACCATAACTACTACACCTGTCCTTTGTGTTAGACTCATGCTTCCCTTATCCTTCATTACATTCATCAACTGCACCAAGAATTCCTTCATTACATCCCAGTTGCTCAAATAAAATTCATTTGGGATTCCATCTATCCCAGGTGCTTTCCCGACACTCATCCCTTTTAATGCCGTCCACACTTCCTCTTCATCTATAGGCCCTTCTATCATCGCTCTATCTGCTGACTCTAGGTTGCTCTGTATCCCCTTCTCTAAAATCTTCATATCCGCTATCTTTCTGTTTCCCCCTCTCATATATATCTCAAACCACTTATCAGCATAACCACTCATACTTTCCGTAGTTACTAACCTCTGTCCCGTCGTATACCCTCCCACATCCGTATGTACGTCCAAATTCATCATAGTCATTGTCTTCTGTCGCGTCTTTAATCGCCGCAAAACACAGGCAGATGGCTTATCTCCCCATAAAACATCTTCCAATCCACCTCTCATTCTCTCACCATCAAATCTTGCATTCTGCATTTCCATTAATTGCGCTTTGATGCCCTCAATCTCTTGTACTGGATAAACCCCACTAAAACCTTCATAGCACTGTTTCAGCAGCCCTTCCAAATATCTCTGTAAGCCATATTTCCATTGACTTACCTCCTTTCCTTTCCTCATATAAAAATTTTTGATTCCTGGTTTGGCATATTCCTCCCACCATCGTAGGATATCACCTCCTTTTCTCCCCTTGTTCCACTCCTTTGTCCACCACTCAACAAAACTATCACCGTCTTCCTGCTCGTCTAACAATCTCACATTAAGTTTCCAATAACTCATGTAACGCTTTGGTAAACCTCCCCATCCCACATCCACGACCACTCCTCTATGATCTGAAAACACTACATTTATAGTTTCTGTAGTAGCCACCTGTAACCCGGGAGAAGCATAAATACGATCTAGTCGTGCCGCGTATCCTCTCCTCACATATGTATGCTCCACGTTCCACCCCTCCCCCCTCACAACATCCGTTAAGCCAACTCCCCCTAAAACATCTCGTAGAACCCCCAGAACACACCCTGCATCCCTCGGCTCCACATCTTTTCTACGTATCACACTATTCCAATCCCCTCCAAATAATGAATAAACAGGTAAACCCCGCATATGATAAATTAGTGTGTCCCTTACAAATTCCTCTTTAACACGTCTATTACTGTCCGCCGGCATGTATACACTCACAAAACACACACGTACCCCACCCCATGTCCCATCCACCCTCGCTACTCTCCCATCTCCCCCTTCTTCCCAATGTAACAATTGGAACGGACTGGTCTCAGCTATTAAAACTGCAGCACCTCCCTTAAGCTTCCCAGTATACCCAGCATAAACTTTATATCCATCTACCGACAAATCCCTTCCATACCTGAAATTATGCTCTTGTAAAAATACTACTTGTATGCCAAGTCTCTTTAAAAAAACACTAAATATCTTACGCTTTACATCAGCCCTTAGGCCGTTAACATTTAAGGTTAGACACTTAAAAATGCTATCGGGGGCTTACCAATCGACCGATATCCTTGCCTTTCCTTACGTTTTTGCTGAACATTCTGATCGCATTGTCCATTTTTTGCCTCACCTTTCCTCTGCCCCTTTCCTCCCCCCCCTGTTATTTTTTTTTTTACATCCACTGATAGTTTCTTACCAGTTCGTTGCGCTGGTGTGAGGACATCATCACTATCAGAAGCCCCTGCCTCTCTCTTACGTGATGCCTCTACTATGTGCATTCCCTCATCTCCACAATCTACGTTGTGTACTTCAACCACAACCTCACTAATCCTGTTTAATTGCTTATCCCCAACACCCACATTACTCACCTCTTCAATTCCTTCCTCACCTATAAGTTTCCCTTCTGACACCATGCTTAGTGTCTCGCCCTCATTCTGATTACCTAAGAATTCTTGAATAACATTATCTATAGTAGCCGTAACCTGACTACCCAAATCCTCTCTTCTCACCTCATCCTCCAAACGCATATTCTCAATAACCTGAGACACCTCCGGTAATGTTACACATTCTTCCGGATTGTCTTCCACGATTTCACTCCATGTTCTCTGATCTTGAAGATGCTCCCCTGTAGACTGGGTCGTCACCTCTCTCTCCTTCCACACACCTTTTCCCTCTCCATTTTTCTCAGGTGTTGATCGACGAGGACACATTGCTGCTATATGATCAAAGGCTCCACATAGTCTACAGGTTCGTCTTTGCCCCGCATATGTTACATATACCTGTATTCTAAAGTCACTCAGAGTCACATATGATGGTATAGATTTGCGCAAAGACATTTTGAGGGTAAAGGAGCCCTCACGCAGTCCACCATACATATTATCAGACCACCTTCCAACTGTTGCCTGATGTATAACACCATACTCGTTGAATGTTGCTTTTATATCTTCTTCATCCGCTTCAAATGGGACATTCCGTAACTTTACCCAAGTATAATACTTGGATACGTCCCTCATGCGTACTTCCAGACCAGGATTAACCGTCATACACACGTCTTGGTATTTTTCCACCATCTTGTCATAAGTCGCAGCCGTCACAAATTTCACAAATATCCTTGTTGCTCCATTTAAGGCAATACCATACAGATCGTCTTTGCTGATGCAGTAGGTATCCCGTAGTATAGCAGGCAGCATAACAGAGGCATTGGTTTGATATACTGCTCCTTTCAACACCTCAATACACACAGTGTTGATTCTCCGCCTGATAGCCTGCGCCATCTTGTGAAAATCACTCAGTGCTACCAACAGGTGCTAGCTCAACTGCCAACGTCCGTCCTCCACCAAGGCTGAGTGACGAATGCAGGAGCAAGGCGCAGCACAACCTCACGGCCCTAGAGCGATGAGGTCAATGAATTCTCATCACTGATGGTGATTTTTTTGCCTAGTTATAGGCTGCGGTGCCAGAATTTCTATACTGGGGAGCTTAGAGGCGGCTCTGGTTGGAAGGGACGTAGACTTGTTTTGGAGCAGCGTTATTAGAAATATTATTTATCTGGGATGAGGGTTGTGTTGGCGACGCGCCTGTTGTTATAAGAGAACTACAGGTTATCTCAGCCTAGGTGATGAGTCGCCGAAATACACAAAAATATTTACCCTATGTATTGAATGTAGGAAGAATATACGTTAGGACATGTATTCTGCATTTTTTAATGACAACAGCAAAAAATGGCTGCTTCCTGAGGCCTCACTACATGTATCAACAAGTATGTGACTGATAACGTTGGACGGTTCCGGTGCCTTCAGTACATAACAGTGCTCAGCGAAGTAGCAGCAGTAAGAGTGAAAATCCTCTCCTTTGTCTTGAGAAAGATGATATTTACCAGCAGCGGCGTCAAAGTTTGTTCCCAGAATAGTGTTATCAGTCGCTATCATTCACTTCCGCCATCAGTGAAGCAGCGACTAACGGAAAGACAACAGTTCTTGAGAAACAGACGAGAAAGAAGGTGGTTGTGGTGTACCTGTCTCCAGTGTCCATCAATCATCACAACCAGTCTATACCCACTACCACCACAACCACGGTGTACACCCACTACCACCACAACCACGGTCTACACCCACTACCACCACAACCACGGTGTACACCCACTACCACCACAACCACGGTCTACACCCACTACCACCACAACCACGGTCTACACCCACTACCACCACAACCACGGTGTACACCCACTACCACCACAACCACGGTCTACACCCACTACCACCACAACCACGGTGTACACCCACTACCACCACAACCACGGTGTACACCCACTACCACCACAACCACGGTCTACACCCACTACCACCACAACCACGGTCTACACCCACTACCACCACAACCACGGTCTACACCCACTACCACCACAACCACGGTCTACACCCACTACCACCACAACCACGGTCTACACCCACTACCACCACAACCACGGTGTACACCCACTACCACCACAACCACGGTGTACACCCACTACCACCACAACCACGGTGTACACCCACTACCACCACAACCACGGTGTACACCCACTACCACCACAACCACGGTGTACACTCACTACCACCACAATCACGGTGTACACCCACTATCACGTTCTACACCCATCACCACCAACCCCACAGTCCACACCTACCACCACAAACATCATAGTCCACACCTACCACCACCAACACCACAGTCCACACCTACCACCACCAACACCACAGTCCACACCTACCACCACCAACACCACAGTCAACACCTACTACCACCAACACCACAGTCAACACCTGCTACCACCAACACCATAGTCAACACCTACCACCACCAACATCACAGTCAACACCTACTACCACCAACACCATAGTCAACACCTACCACCACCAACACCACAGTCAACACCTACTACCACCAACACCACAGTCAACACCTACTACCACCAACACCACAGTCAACACCTACTACCACCAACACCACGGTCAACACCTGCTACCACCAACACCATAGTCAACACCTACCACCACCAACATCACAGTCAACACCTACTACCACCAACACCATAGTCAACACCTACTACCACCAACACCACAGTCAACACCTACTACCACCAACACCACAGTCAACACCTACTACCACCAACACCACAGTCAACACCTATCACCACCAACATCACAGTCAACACCTACTACCACCAACACCACAGTCAACACCTACCACCACCAACACCACAGTCAACACCTACTACCACCAACACCACAGTCAACACCTACCACCACCAACACCACAGTCAACACCTACCACCACCAACACCACAGTCCACACCTACCACCACCAACACCACAGTCAACACCTACTACCACCAACACCACAGTCAACACCTACTACCACCAACACCACAGTCAACACCTACCACCACCAACACCACAGTCAACACCTACTACCACCAACACCACAGTCAACACCTACCACCACCAACACCACAGTCCACACCTACCACCACCAACACCACAGTCAACACCTACTACCACCAACACCACAGTCAACACCTACTACCACCAACACCACAGTCAACACCTACTACCACCAACACCACAGTCAACACCTACTACCACCAACACCACAGTCAACACCTACTACCACCAACACCACAGTCAACACCTACTACCACCAACACCACAGTCAACACCTACTACCACCAACACCACTGTCTATACCCATCACTATCACCACTGTCTACACCCATCACTACCACCACTGTCTACACCCATCATTACCACCACTGTCTACACCCATTACCACCACTGTCTACACCCATCACTACCACCACTGTCTACACCCATCATTACCACCACTGTCTACACCCATCACTACCACCTCTGTCTACACCCATCACTACCACCACTGTCTACACCCATCACTACCACCACTGTCTACACCCATCACTACCACCACTGTCTACACCCATCACTACCACCACTGTCTACACCCATCACTACCACCACTGTCTACACCTATCACTACCACCACTGTCTACACCCATCATTACCACCACTGTCTACACCCATTACCACCACTGTCTACACCCATCACTACCACCACTGTCTACACCCATCACTACCACCACTGTCTACACCCATCACTACCACCACTGTCTACACCCATCACTACCACCACTGTCTACACCCATCACTACCACCACTGTCTACACCCATCACTACCACCACTGTCTACACCCATCACTACCACCACTGTCTACACCCATCACTACCACCACTGTCTACACCCATCACTACCACCACTGTCTACACCCATCACTACCACCACTCTCTACACCCATCACTACCACCACTGTCTACACCCATCACTACCACCACTGTCTACACCCATCACTACCACCACTGTCTACACCCATCACTACCACCACTGTCTACACCCATCATTACCACCACTGTCTACACCCATTACCACCACTGTCTACACCCATCACTACCACCACTGTCTACACCCATCACTACCACTACTGTCTACACCCATGTCTACACCCATCACTACCACCACTGTCTACACCCATCACTACCACCACTGTCTACACCCATCACTACCACCACTGTCTACACCCATCACTACCACCACTGTCTACACCCATCACTACCACCACTGTCTACACCCATCACTACCACCACTGTCTACACCCATCACTACCACCACTGTCTACACCCATCACTACCACCACTGTCTACACCCATCACTACCACCACTGACTACACCCCTCATACCACCACTGTCTACACCCGTCACTACACTGTCTACACCCATCATTACCACCACTGTCTACACCCATCACTACCACCACTGTCTACACCCATCACTACCACCACTGTCTACACCCATCACTACCACCACTGTCTACACCCATCACTACCACTGTCTCACAACCAGAACGGTCTAAATCCACCACCACCACAGTGTACACCCACTACAATATGTTCCTCAATAATTCGCATATAAGTGTCATTATGGTGTTGATAATGACGGCATTATCACCTTTGACGACACAAGGCAAGTCTGTTCTTCTTGCTCTCGTATTTTATTATAGTTTACCTTAACTATCAAAAATATTGCGTCTTATAAAACACTTGTCAGTGTTTCATGCTGGAAGGCTGAGTTTTGTTGAGTAATTGTGTTTCATCTCTGTGTTTTTCAGGTTGTCAGGAGTCACCACCCTGGCAGACCAATATTACACTTCCTCTGACGCCCAAGGAAGGTGTGTGGGCGGCCAGTGTGGGCGTGAGACCTGACAACAACATCTGGACACTAAGCATCACTGTTTACACCAACAAGAAAAGCATCATAAAACTTATTATCACTAGTACTAATGATACTTTGCAGAAATTATCATGGACAACAGATACAGAAACTGAAGAATTACAGTCACGCTGGCCTCCTCATACACATTTTCTTCCTGGCCAGACCTCCAAACTATTGGTGATGGTGTCCAGCACCGTGCTTACACTCCAGTTGTGTACATCTTCCACTTGTAAAAACATTACTTTGCCACTGCGTCATCGTAGCGTCATCAGTGAAGCAAATCTCAATGTTTTCAAATTAAGTGGCGGCGAAAACTTCAATATTTGTCGTTATCCTGCAGAAGGTAAAGTAACATAGAATGTACAGAGTTTGCCTTAATATATTCCGGGTTGCAAAATATTTAAGCTCAGAAATAAATTTTAGTTTAAAGACAGTTGACAATAATATTTGCAGTGAATCATCATTTGTTGTTGTGAACTATGGCAGTAAAGTTCTGATCTTGGTTGTCACTCCTAAAAGATATAGTAAATGGATGTGCTTTGGTAGCTGCACCATCCAAGGGATGTATCCCCCGTATCCCATAACCTTATTCCCCTGTACTTCAGTGATACCTGGAGGTTACCTGGAGGTTATTCCGGGGATCAACGCCCCCGCGGCCCGGTCCACGACCAGGCCTCCCGATGGATCAGGGCCTGATCAACTAGGCTGTTACTGCTGGCCGCACGCAGTCCGACGTACGAGCCACAGCCCGGCTGATCCGGCACCGACTTTAGGTATCTGTCCAGCTCTCTCTTGAGAGAGGTATCCCCCGTATCCCATAACTTTATTCCCCTGTACTTCAGTGATAGGAGAGAGGTATCCCCCGTATCCCATAACCTTATTCCCCTGTACTTCAGTGATAGGAGAGAGGTATCCCCCGTATCCCATAACCTTATTCCCCTGTACTTCAGTGATAGGAGAGAGGTATCCCCCGTATCCCATAACCTTATTCCCCTGTACTTCAGTGATAGGAGAGAGGTATCCCCCAGCATCCCATAACCTTATTCCCCTGTACTTCAGTGATAGGAGAGAGGTATCCCCAGCATCCCATAACCTCATTCCCCTGTACTTCAGTGATAGGAGAGAGGTATCCCCAGCATCCCATAACCTCATTCCCCTGTACTTCAGTGATAGGAGAGAGGTATCCCCAGCATCCCATAACCTCATTCCCCTGTACTTCAGTGATAGGAGAGAGGTATCCCCCAGTGATAGGAGAGAGGTATCCCCAGCATCCCATAACCTCATTCCACTGTACTTCAGTGATAGGAGAGAGGTATCCCCCAGCATCCCATAACCTCATTCCCCTGTACTTCAGTGATAGGAGAGAGGTATCCCCCAGCATCCCATAACCTCATTCCACTGTACTTCAGTGATAGGAGAGAGGTATCCCCCAGCATCCCATAACCTCATTCCACTGTACTTCAGTGATAGGAGAGAGGTATCCCCCAGCATCCCATAACCTCATTCCCCAGTACTTCAGTGACAGGAGAGAGGTATCCCCCAGCATCCCATAACCTTATTCCCCTGTACTTCAGTGATAGGAGAGAGGTATCCCCCAGCATCCCATAACCTTATTCCCCTGTACTTCAGTGATAGGAGAGAGGTATCCCCCAGCATCCCATAACCTCATTCCCCTGTACTTCAGTGATAGGAGAGAGGTATCCCCCAGCATCCCATAACCTCATTCCACTGTACTTCAGTGATAGGAGAGAGGTATCCCCAGCATCCCATAACCTCATTCCCCTGTACTTCAGTGATAGGAGAGAGGTATCCCCCAGCATCCCATAACCTCATTCCACTGTACTTCAGTGATAGGAGAGAGGTATCCCCAGCATCCCATAACCTCATTCCCCTGTACTTCAGTGATAGGAGAGAGGTATCCCCAGCATCCCATAACCTCATTCCACTGTACCAGTTCCAGGATCCCATTAATCCCATCACTTCAGTGATAGGAGAGAGGTATCCCCAGCATCCCATAACCTCATTCCACTGTACCATTCCAATTAATTCACAGAAAACAATTTGATTAATAAAACTGGCAAATAATAACTTACACAACCTAACATCAAGAGATTTATTCCTTTGAGCGAAACACATCAACACTAAAAGTTTAAAGCCGATCAAAAGATGCATTTTCCAGTTTCTTCACAAAACCCAACAAAATTTATGCCTAAATAGTCTTAACCCGTGAAAAGATCCATCCATTTCATACTATGAGTCAAGAGTTGAAGATTAATGACGTTCACAGACGCTCGCTCTATCACCCCTATGGGTCACACAGCAATATGACCCATTAGGGTCATATAGCGCTTGAATAATGGGAGGCATTCAAATTCGATCCAAGTAAGGGATAGGTCTATTTCCTTGGATCAAGAGCCCCTCACCAGCATCAAGATTAAGTTGCAAAATGGAGTCTAGACACTCAATTACATGCACTTAAGAAAATGGAAAAATAAACACAAAAGTGGTCTGTGACTTTATTAAGACCCAAACAGATCTATCTGGGTGAATAGTACGTGAGTATTTATAGGATGGAGAGTCAGGTGGAGAATGCTGGGTAGAGAAATATTATGGTGATGCCGACAGGATGTGGAAAAAGACATTTATGTACACTTCCGGACATTTATTAGAGGAAAAGTATCGCCACGAGCGACTTCTTCAATCCTAATACAGAGATAACTAAGAAAGTAAGTATATACAGTGACAGTAGTCAGGTCAAATGTCGCGTAGGTAGCACTAATAGTGGTAGTAGTAGTAATAGTAGTAGCAATAGTAGTAGCAGTAGTAGTAGTAGTAGTAGCAGTAGTAGTAATGGTGGTGGTGGTAGTAATTGTGGAAAGACGGATTGGGTTGGAGAAGGACATGTCGACATCATGTTACAGCGGTCTCCAGAATGGGTAAAATCCTGTTGATTACCATTTTGGGTGGAGAGTGTAACATGTCGAAAAGTCCCTATCCAACCCAACCCGTCTCTCCACAATTACTCCCACCACTACTACTGTTTCTACTACTCCCACTACTAGTGCTACCCACGCGACATTTCACCTGACTACTGCCAGTATATATACTCGTTTTCATAGTTTTCTCTACTATGAACAACTATATCTCCAGCTTAAGGCACAGTTAAGAGAAGCAAGAAATTAAATTCAACGACTGAAGCGTATGTACAAGGATTATTCCCAGAATAACATCGTCGATAATCGGACCAACGAATGGATGCTAGTTGGAACTGAAGGGACGATGCTGAAGCTGAAGAAGGTCCAGAAGACTGCTGTGAAAACCAGCAACTCCTTTTCCTTGTTAGCAGACAAATGTAGATCGATCACCCAAGACCTTCCATCGAAAACAATTCCAACAAGGAACAATGTTAATGGCCCAGCGAAGCCAGCCAGTGAAGACATCCCAGCGAAGGCCATCGCTACAAAGACGGTCCAGAACGCCATGCACATCACCAGTCAAGGTAAGAACATCGTTTTAGTTGGGGACAGTCACGTCAAGCTTGTGGATAGGGCTTTTTGTCTTAGAAATAGGAAAAGGAGGTGAAGGGTTCGTTTTCCAAGGGGTGGGATGGAGGATATTGTTAGCCATCTGGACGGCACTATGAGAGGTAATGGAAGGAATCGTATTATTTGTCTCTGTGCTGGAGGCAACAATGTTGGCAGACGTAAGAGTGAGGACCTGGTTAGCATTAGTAGTTCAGCAATAAATATAATTAGGAAGAAGAGAGAGAGACCTGCGATATATTGCAATTTGCCGAGGAAAGAAGTTAAAAATGAATGGTTGCCCAGGGCAATTGGTGTCAAAAGCTGGCTGAGCAAACACCATAAGGAAAATACAGTAACATTCAAAGACAATTGGAACCTCTTCTATGGTAGAAATGACATGTATGCCAGGGATGGTGTTCACTTATATAGGCCTGGGGTGGGGGCACTGGCCAGTGCAGTGGAGGGAGCTATTAGAGCTTAAACTAGATATAGTAGTATAGGTTTTTGTGGGAAAGCAATGAAGTCTCAATGTAGTGATATTGTGAGTTTTAGGGAAGCCAGTTATAGGCAGAATAAGGTAGAGTTAATGGTGAATATTGGAAAGCCAGTGGCACTAAGTGACAAGGACAGTAATAGGGATAGTGGAAAAACAGAAATGAGCAGAATGGAAAAAAGAAGGAAGGGTTTCTAAATTTATATTATGCAAATAGTGGTAGTGCTAGAAATAAGATGGACGAGTTGAGATCAGTTATGGTATTTGCTATAACTGAGACGTGGTTTAATATAAAAAATGGAAACATGCCTGTTGAACGTCATATTCAGGGTTTTAAATTGTTCCACGCAGATAGAAGCATAGGAAATGGGAGGTGGGTTGGCACTGTATGTCCGAGATCACTTGAATTGCTGCATAAAAACTGGTATAAACTCTGGGTAGAATTTTCAGAGGGGCTTAAAAATTTAATTTTAGGCGTGATATACCGTCCCCCGATATCACATTTGATAAATCCATATGTGGAAGTAAATCATGCCTTAAGATTAGGCAAGTGAAAAATTCTCTCTATCAAGATCCCAAAATGTTGCTGTGTCTGACAGGACTGTATAAATGGTTCAGAGAACCGACAGGTTGATAAATTAGACACATGTGCAACACTTGGGTATCTTTGAGGAAACGTTTCGCCCCAGTAGCTTCATCAGTCTTCTACAAAGAATAGGGGAATTCTTCACTTGCCTAACCTTTAGGCATGACCTACTTCCACATGTGGATCTGTCAAACATAATACCACCTACGACTGCTTCACTTCACCTGTGTACAGTATAAAGCCACTTCTTCGCACATATGCTATGTTTTTTTTTTCAAAACTGATGGACTGATTACATCGACTCAAGGCTGAGGGACTGATTACCTCAAACTCCTTCTGATCTTCACCATTCTTCTTTGTAGAGCACTGATGAAACCACTGTGTGGCGATACGTTTCCTCAATAAAGGTGCCCAAGTGTTGCACATGTGTCTAATTTATCAACTTGTCGGTTCTCTGAACCGTTTATCTACATGTACATAAGTGTCTTTTTCCACAGCTCCTACGGGTTTACCGTTTTTTTCTGATTAAAGTATAACAATAGTGAACGGCATCAGTCTTCGGTGGTTGATGCATCGTATGAAATAGATGAATCGTTTCATGAGTTTAGACTGTGTAGGCACAGATTTATTAGATTCTGTACAATAACTGGAAAATGCATCTTCTGGTCGGTTTTAAACTTTTAGTACTGGTGTTTTTCTCAAGTGAAACAATCTCTCGACGTTAGGTTGTGTAAGTTATGATTTTCTAATTTTATTAATCAGATTAAATAAGCTTCTGTGAAACAGTTTGATAATGTCTCTTCTGATGAGAAATAAGTTACAGTGTTTAACCGTATTTGTGTATCCTATGATACATTCCTTAAGTCCTAGAAAGATTTAAAAAATAAATTAAACAAATATATGAGTGACAATCGTTAAATATGAGAAGGACCTTCCTATAGAGGGTTCAGAGGCCTACTGCCAGGTTCCTCCATTCTTATGTTCTCATTTTATTCATATGAAGGTTCACATTACTCTGAATTGTGCAAGTTTCAATCTAACAATTATTTCAAATGAATCAGGATTTATTTTCTTGTTCTTGTGATAACTACTGAATGTTTCTTCTCTTAGGTAATAAATTTTTAGCTTTGGTGTATCTTGTTTAAAGGAAAGTTTTGAATGGCCAAGGGTTGTGTAGGTACCAGTTTCCTATTTTGTTTAATAACTCAGGTTTCTGGTTTCCATTTAATAACTTTTGAATGTGCAATTGGATTAATTGTATAAAATACTGACAAGAATATGAGTAAGACACCCGTGCAATATTTGGGATCATTATTGACGAGAGGTTTCGCCTGTGTAGCGCGTCTCTTCAGTGAAATTACAGAAGTGCTTTAAATAGTGTAGACAGTAGTAGTGAAGAGGAAGACACGATGTGATCACGTGGTCACTCCCTATGTTATGGTAAGTATTTCTCTCCATGGCTTCTATCAGTGTGAAGCGGAGGTATGACAATGCAGACTTTTATAATGAATTTAGAAGGAATGTGCGGAAGCGAGGATACTGTTACAAGAGGCAAAGTGAGGCAGGTATAATAAGTGGGTATTCCGTGACAAAAATCCTTTCACGGGTCATAATCTGTTGACTAAAAGTTTAGAAACAATGAAGTTTACAGATGTTTGTTGGATGGTGCTAGTGGTGGCAATTAAGGCATCTTTCAGCATCTTCCGCCTCTGTTGGTCATTCTCATTGATGACTAATTGATCATTATTATATATACGTCATTAGGTGTCCATAATTATCTATTTGCTGTACACAGGCATTGTTGCAGTCATCCTGGCTGCAGTTGCTTGTGTTCACGAGTTCTATTTTTGAAAGATTAAGCAGCCTTTTTCTCGTACTTTTTATCACATTCCCCACTCAGCAATATGTACTGTTTACTCTAGCGCTCGAGTTTCTGCGCCAAATTTTTGATTGATGATAAAGAGTTGGCGGATATTTTGACCTGCAAAATGATGTATCTGGTAGCTTCATGTACTGTTGTGTCAGTTTTCGTTCTGTAGAATATACACTTGGAAGGTCCTGGAGGGATTGGTACCAAACCTGCACACGAAAATCACTCCCTATGAAAGCAAAAGATTCGGCAAGAGATTCAACATTCCTCCGATGAAAACCAGGGGCGCCACGAGTACATAGAGACAACACAGTAAGTGTCCTGGGCCCAAGACTGTTCAACTGCCTCCCAGCATACATAAGGAGGATTACCAATAGACCCCTGGCTGTCTGTAAGAAAGCGCTGGACAGGCACCTGAAGTCAGTACCTGACCAACCGGGCTGTAGTTCTTACGTCAGCTTATGTGCGTCCAGCAGTAACAGCCTGGTTGATCAGACCCTGATCCACCATGAGGCCTGGTCTCAGACTGATCCGCTGGGGCGTTGACCCCCGAACCCTCTGCAGATAAACTCCATGTAGAGTATAAGTGGCACACTTCCTGTACTCTGGAACAGCTGCGCGCGGAATTATAAGTAAAATAATGAAAAAACAGTTTCATAGTGTGAAAAAATTTATGAAAAATTCCTCTGTTATGTGATTTCTAATTCATATTGATTAATATTTACCAGATATTTTTAAAATAGCACTTTTAACCTAGCTTACCTTTAGTATTTCCAGATGTTAATTAAAATATTAAGTCATATTTTTCTAAGACTTTAGATTTGCTTGACTGAGTTTCAACTCTTAAACAATAACATGCAATAATAAAGTGTTTACTGACAGGGATTTACAACGAGGTTCATCACACTTGTAATGTTGGAGCAGCATCACGCACCATCACCGACCACCTTAATGTGAATAAGAATTTGCTCATAATAATATTGTTCATTGTCTTGGCTGAAGTATTACTTAGCATCGTTATACTCTCACTCGCCTTCATCTCTTACCTGCACATATAAAATATATATATATATATATATATATATATATATATATATATATATATATATATATATATATATTATATATATATATATATATATATATACAGAGAGAGAGAGAGAGAGAGAGAGAGAGAGAGAAAATGAAGTAAGCTATTTAATTTAACAAGAAAATGGTTTAAATCTGCATTCTTATGCATAAAACACAATATTAACTTATCTATACCACTTAGCTCTGTTAGGAAGCATTGTGTTAAACAATCTTGTTTCAAACAATTCTATGTATAAATTACTAAGAACTTCTGAGTGTAAAACTTCTGAGTGTAAAACTTCTGAGTGTAAAACTTCTGAGTGTAAAACTTCTGAGTGTAAACTTCTGAGTGTAAAACTCATTTTTAAATACAAATTTTGCATCAACAATACGAAGTTTAATATGTTTAATGACAGTATAAACAGACAATAGTAAATCGTAATTAACAAGTTCTTCTGATAAGAAACTTAATAGATCATCAACTGGAACTTTTGTAAACAAGGAAGTAACATCAGAACTAACTATACTAAAATCATTTAAGTCAGTCAAGGAGCTTAATTTATCAACTAAACCTATGTTGTTTTTAACATTAAAGTTAGAAATTTTTCCAACAATTGGGCCTGAAATATCAACAAGACTTTTAGATGTTTTATAGGAAACTGAACCTATGGAGCTAATAATTGATCTGACTGGATTACCTGGTTTGTGTGTTATTATTAATATATACATATAAGGTAAAGATGGATTAGTGGAAGTAATCTTTTTAATTAATTCATCTTTGCCTTTCAGTAAAAGTTTTATTGTTTTATTGAAATTACTGTTAACGGTTTCTAAGGAATTCTTTGTAAGTTTAGATTATTATTATTATAATCAAGGGGGAAGCGCTAAACCCGTAGGATTATACAGCGCCCAGGGGGGGATGTGGAAGGCATTCAGGCTTAATTCGGGGAACTGGAGCACAGATTCAATTCCCTAAATCAAGAGCCCCTCACCAACATCAAGGAACCTTCCATAAGGGGTTTGTAAGTTTAGAACAGGTTTCAGTATCATCTAGGAAATTATATATTTTATCTTAGTAACCATTTTCTTTCATAATTAGTATTGCGTTTATCTGCTTTAGTAAGGCGCAATTTTTTAATATTGATAAGTTTATCATAAGACTTAAAGAATCTTTGAGGGAAATTGATAATATTTTGTTTTAACATAGAACTATATACCATCCCTTATTAATATTAATTTCATCAGTGGGTAAATCAGAGGATTTTTCTAAGTTACAAAAAACTTTTGCAGTTTCAACGTTATTAAGTTTTTTTGTATTTGTAAAACTTAGACCGTAACTTAAAGCAGCAGTTGTATTTTTATGTAATATTTCATCTGATTAGTTAATTACAAAATTGTTATTAGCATGCTTTGTCCAATCACTATTTTCGATTAAAATGTCTAACTTTCTATGTAGTTTGCTTTTGAGTTCATTACAAATTCTTCTGAGTTTATTATAGCAATGATCTAACATACTGTGTTTCCATTCTGATGGAATGGCCTGATTAAAGGAGTATTTTTTGTTTCTCAATATTTTGAATACTTCCTTCTCCTGTATTTTAGTAATTTCAATATGTTTCTGAAGAATAATTCTCATAAAATCGTCAGAGGGACAATCTCTCATGTCTAGGAGTCTTTGAATGAATTAACACAACATTAGCAGGAAAATACAAAGAAAATGCTGGGGAAAAGTAAAATAACGATGTAAGTACTGGAGAAAATGAATAATACACAATACTGAAATAACACAAAATAAGAAAAATAATGAAGCACTTCACTGAATGTATGACTGAGCAATGAGTACATTACTGCACACAAGACACAAATAATAAATGTAGACACAAGTTTATAATGCTTGTGGCAGTGCAGAGAATTAACACAAAATATATATTGCACACAACACAGAGAAAATATTACTTACTTCAGATATAAGGAAGGAACACAGTACAACACACACACACACACACACACACACACACACACACACACACACACACACACACACACACACACACACACACACACACACACACACACACACACACACACACACACACACACACACACACAGGAGACACAGACAGACAGGAGATCCCAGACTCAGGAAGAAGATCAAATACAGCCTCCCTCACAACTTCCTATAGAAGCCTCCCAACCAGGTCAACCCCAGTGCAACCAAACACTCTAAATCAAAACACCCATGCCACATCCAATGCCCCCACCCACTACATTACAAACTCCACCTCCACAGCAACAGCCCATAGTTCCTTACCAGGTCTCCCACTTCCCCAACCCCAATATACCTCCCAGACCACAGTCTTAGAAAAGAAGTTGAAGGTGTGGTATACAAATGCAGATGGAATAACAAACAAGTATGAGGAGTGGCACGAAAGAATCAAAGAGACATCCCCAGACATAATAGCACTCACAGAAACAAAACTCACCAGAATAATAACAGATTCAATCTTTCCATCCGGATACCAAATCCTCAGGAAAGACAGAGGGAGGAGAGGGGGAGGAGGAGTTGCACTACTCATTAAAAACCAGTGGGATTTTGAGAAAATGGAAGGAATGGATGGCATGGGCGAAAAGGACTACTTAGTAGGAAAAATCCAGTCTGAGGGACATAAGGTGATAATTGCAGTAATGTACAACCCACCACAGAACTGCAGGAGGCCAAGAGAAGAATACGGTGAGAGCAACAGAGCAATGATCGACACACTAGCCGAGGTGGCCAGGAGAGCACACATGGGGGAGCAAAGTTACTAGTTATGGGTGATTTCAATCACAAGGAGATTGACTGGGAAAACCTGGAGCCCCATGGGGGTCCCGAAACATGGAGAGCCAAGATGATGGATGTGGTACTGGAAAACCTCATGCATCAACATATTAGAGACACTACCAGAGAGAGAGGAGAGGATGAACCAGCAAGGCTGGACCTTGTATTCACCATGAGTAGTTCGGACATCGAGGGTATCATGTATGAAAGGCCCCTGGGAGCTAATGATCATGTGGTTCTGTGCTTCGACTACATAGTTGAGCTCCAAGTGGAGAGAGTAGCAGGAATAGGATGGGAAAAAACCAAACTACAAAAGGGGGAACTACTCAGGCATGAGGAACTTCCTTCAAGACATTCAGTGGGAGAGGGAACTGACAGGAAAACCAGTACAAGAAATGATGGACTATGTGGCAACAAAATGCAAGGAGGCAGAAGAGAGGTTTGTTCCCAAGGGAAACAGAAATAATGGGAAGAACAGAACGAGTCCTTGGTTCACCAAAAGGTGTAGGGAGGCAAAAACTAGGTGTACTAGAGAATGGAAAAGGTACAGAAGACAGAGAACTCAGGAAATAAAGAAATCAGCCGAAGAGCCAGAAACGAATATGCACAGATAAGAAGGGAGGCTCAGAGACAATATGAAAATGACATAGCATCAAAAGTAAAGACTGACCCGAAGCTGTTGTACAGCCACATCAGGAGGAAAACAACAGTCAAGGACCAGGTAATCAGACTGAGGAAGAGTGATGGGGAATTCACAAGAAACGACCAAGAGGTATGTCAGGAGCTCAACACAAGATTTAAAGAGGTATTTACAGTGGAAAGCAGTAGGACTCCAGGAAATCAGAACAGGGGGGCACACCAGCAAGTGCTGGATGAGGTACATATAACCAAGGAGGAGGTGAAGAAGCTGCTATGCGAACTTGACACCTCAAAGGCGGTGGGACCAGACAACATCTCTCCATGGGTCCTTAAAGAGGGAGCAGAGATATTGTGTGAGCCATTAACAAAGATCTTCAACACATCATTTGAAACTGGGCAACTCCCTGAGGTATGGAAAATGGCAAATGTAGTCCCAATTTTTAAAAAGGGAGACAGACATGAGGCACTAAACTGCAGACCTGTATCACTAACGTGTATAGTATGCAAGGTCATGGAGAAGATCATCAGGAGGAGAGTGGTGGGGCACCTGGAAAGAAACAAGTGTATAATTGACAACCAGCACGGTTTCAGGGAAGGAAAATCCTGTGTCACAAACCTACTAGTGTTTTATGACAAGGTGACAGAAGTAAGACAAGAGAGAGAGGGGTGGATCGACTGCATATTTTTGGACTGCAAGAAGGCCTTCGACACAGTTCCTCACAAGAGGTTACTGCAAAAGCTAGAGGATCAGGCACACATAACTGGAAAGGCACTGCAATGGATCAGAGAATACCTGACAGGGAGGCAACAACGAGTCATGGTACGCGAAGAGGTGTCAGAGTGGGCGCCTGTGACAAGCGGGGTTCCACAGGGGTCAGTCCTAGGACCTGTGCTGTTCTTGGTATATGTGAACGACATAACGGAAGGGATAGACTCAGAAGTGTCCTTGTTTGCAGATGATGCGAAGTTAATGAGAAGAATCAAATCGGATGAGGATCAGGCAGGACTACAAAGAGACCTGGACAGGCTACAAGCCTGGTCCAGCAACTGGCTCCTTGAATTTAACCCTGCCAAATGCAAAGTCATGAAGATTGGGGAAGGGCAAAGAAGACCGCAGACACAATATAGTTTAGATGGCCAAAGACTGCAAACCTCACTCAAGGAAAAAGATCTGGGGGTGAGCATAACACCGAGCATATCTCCTGAGGCGCACATCAATCAGATAACTGCTGCAGCACACGGGCGCCTGGCAAACCTACGGATAGCGTTCCGATACCTCAGTAAGGATTCGTTTAAGACTCTGTATACCATTTACGTCAGGCCCATACTGGAGTATGCAGCACCAGTTTGGAATCCACACCTAGTCAAGCACGTCAAGAAATTAGAGAAAGTGCAAAGGTTTGCAACAAGACTAGTCCCAGAGCTACGGGGATTGTCCTACGAAGAAAGGTTGAGAGAAATCGGCCTGACGACACTGGAGGACAGGAGGGTCAGGGGAGACATGATAACGACATATAAAATACTGCGCGGAATAGACGAGGTGGACAAAGACGGGATGTTCCAGAGAAGGGACACAGACACAAGAGGTCACAATTGGAAGTTGAAGACTCAGATGAATCAAAGGGATGTTAGGAGTATTTCTTCAGTCAGGCCGTGGAATAGCCTAGAAAGTGACGTAGTGGAGGCGGGTAAGTAAGTAAATTTATTCAGGTATACACAAATACAGTTACATAGAATTATCATACACAGCAGCATATGTGTAGAGAACCTAGGATAACCCAAAAAAGTCAGACAGAGTGACTTATTTCCATTGGGGTCCTTTTACCTTATTATTATAATATAAAGGTTATAATATTTTCTTATTATTCTACAATGAAGATAACATCTTATTATCATACTAAAAAGACTATCTACTACACGAGGGTCATTACTAGGGATAAGGTAAAATTTACACGTATTTTAGCTAAAAAATAGAAAATCATTCCCCTCCCTTTCTGTAGCTTCATTCATCAGACACTTTTTGGCAGTCTTCTTGAACTGGTTCATGCTATGACTGGCTTTGACATGTGCGGGTAGTCTGTTCCAATCCTTTATTGCTGTACAATAAAAGGTGTTTGACGCCTGGCCACTGACTGTGGGTACTACAAAGTTGTGCTCTCTCTCCCTAGTACTATGATTGCTTTGGTTCCCATACATACATAGTTTTAAGGCGAGGTATGATAGAGCTCATGGGGCAGGGAGAGAGAGGACCTAGTAGCAATCAGCGAAGAGGCGGGGCCAGGAGCTGTGAATCGACCCCTGCAACCACAAATAGGTGAGTACAAATAGGTGAGCACACACACACACACACACACACACACATACAAATTCACACACACACACACACACATAAACAGTCAAGGACCAGGTGATAAGGCTGAGGAAAGAAGGTGGAGAACTCACAAGAAACGATCAAGAGGTATGTGAGGAGCTCAACACGAGATTTAAGGAAGTATTTACAGTAGAGACAGGAAGGACTCTGGGGGGACAGACCAGATGGGGACACCAACAAGGAATACACCAACAAGTGTTGGACGACATACATACAGATGAGGAGGAGGTGAAGAAACTGCTAAGGGACATCGATACCTCAAAGGCAATGGGACCGGACAACATCTCTCCATGGGTCCTTAGAGAGGGAGCAGATATGTTGTGCGTACCACTTACCACAATCTTCAACACATCCCTGGAAACTGGGCAACTACCTGAGGTATGGAAGACAGCAAATGTAGTTCCCATTTTCAAAAAAGGAGACAGAAAAGAGGCACTAAACTATAGACCTGTGTCATTGACGTGTATAGTATGCAAAATTATGGAGAAGATTATCAGGAGGAGAGTGGTGGAGCACCTGGAACGGAACAGGAGTATAAATGCCAACCAGCACGGATTCACGGAAGGCAAATCCTGTGTCACAAACCTTCTGGAGTTTTATGATAAAATAACAGAAGTAAGACAAGAGAGAGAGGGGTGGGTTGATTGCATCTTCTTGGACTGCAAGAAGGCCTTTGACACAGTTCCTCACAAGAGATTAGTGCAGAAGCTAGAGCATCAGGCGCATATAACAGGAAGGGCACTGCAATGGATCAGAGAATACCTGACAGGGAGGCAACAACGAGTCATGGTACGTAATGATGTATCACAGTGGGCACCTGTGACGAGCGGGGTCCCACAGGGGTCGGTCCTAGGACCAGTGCTATTTTTGGTATATGTGAACGACATGACGGAAGGGTTAGACTCAGAAGTGTCCCTGTTTGCAGATGATGTGAAGTTAATGAGGAGAATTAAATCTGATGAGGACCAGGCAGGACTTCAAAGAGACCTGGACAGACTGGACACCTGGTCCAGCAAATGGCTTCTCGAATTTAATCCTGCCAAATGCAAAGTCATGAAGATAGGGGAAGGGCACAGAAGACCACAGACAGAGTATAGGCTAGGTGGCCAAAGACTGCGAACCTCACTCAAGGAGAAAGATCTTGGGGTGAGTATAACACCGAGCATGTCCACACACACACACACACACACACACACACACAAATAGGTGAGTACAAATAGGTGAGTACACACACACATATATATATATATATATATATATATATATATATATATATATATATATATATATATATATATATAATAAGACACGAAAATTGAACAAGAGAACACTAGAAAAAAAACTATTGCAAACAGAATCTAAGTAACACTGAGTCTGCAATTAATCACAAGTTACTGAATGTCACTAAGAAATTCACTGAAAACTGAGATGTCTCAAACACTCGCAAATGTCTCTAACTTTGAAAAACAGGCTACTTCAGCAGGAGGGTTAATTTCTATTAGAGCATGAGTTAGTGGAGGAGTCAACTAGTCCATGGGCTTCACCATGCATCCTTGTTAAGAAAGCTGATAGAGGTTTTCGAATGTGTACAGACTACCGTAAGGTGAATGAGGTCACTATTTCAGATCTGGATGATGTAATTGACTTCATGGGTAAGGTTACTTTTGTATCTAAACCAGACCAACTTAAAGGTTACTATTAGGCACCTTTAACAGATAAGGCGAAGGAAATCTCTGCCTTCAAAATTCCAGGTCATTATCAATATACAGTAACCCCCTTCGGAATGAAAAACTCGCCGGCATCATTCCAGACACTGAACCATCAGGCTATTAAAGGACTTAAAGGCATGCCTATTTACCTAGATGATCTTGTGGTGGTGTCCGACACTTGGGACCAACACCTATTTAGGCTTAAGGTTCTCTCTGAGACTTGTCATAGTTTCTACTTAACTGTCAACTTATCTAAGTCATCCTTTGGTCAGTCTACTGTTAAATTTTTTGGCCATGAAGTAGGTTGTGGCAAAGTGGCTTCTAAATTTGTTAAAGTTCTTGCTATTAAAAATTATCCAGTACATCGTGATAGAAAATCCTTCCAATGTTTCCTAGGTATGATAGGGTTTTATAGAAGATTCAGTAAGAATTTTATAGATGTCGTAGTCCCTCTAACCTCCCTTACCAGTCACAAATCCCATGTTCAATGGTCCCCCGAATGTCACGACGCTTTTACAAAAATAAAGTGCATCCTCTGTACTGAACCCGTTCTTCTGTCTCCGGATTTCTCAAAAACTTTTACATTAGAGGTTGATGGTTGTGAGTCAGGGGTGGGGGCAGTACTTCTACAAACTGGGGACGATGGGTTGCAACCTGTGGCTTACTACTCTGCCAAATACCAACCTCACCAGAGGCCTACTCCACAATTGAGAAAGAAGCCCTCGCTCTGATATTGGTATTAGAACATTTTGAAATCTACGTGGGCCAGTCATCTCAAGAGGTCACAGTCTACAGTGACCACAACCCTCTGGTTTACCTGTATAAAATGAAGAACCACAACACAAGACTCATTCGGTGGAGTCTAAGGTTTCAACCCTATAACATTAAAATACTGCATATAGCTGGCAAAGATAATAAGCTAGCTGATATTCTTTCTTGAATATAAAATTAAATTTTATTAGGTTAGGATGCATTAGGGACTATGGGTAAAATATTTAATTGATGTTGGGTTTTTTTATTGAGAGGATATTCTACTACCGTCCGCAGGTGTCTTGAACCTACGTTAACCCAACTGTCTGCTGTCTCACTCTAAGTTTAGAGTTTGGCTTTATGTCTCGAGAAAAGATGAACTCTATTTAATGAGTTGGAAGGTTGAGAGTAAAGGCGATTCCATTATTGTACCGTGCCATGGTGGCATTTTACCCATGGAGGTGGAAGCCTGGTCTTGGCCATTAGAGCCCTTTTGGGGTGGGGGTGCGGCATGTAAAGAGTATGTTACATTTATTCGGCGTATGTACACACTCTCATAGAGGCTGCCTCCCAACCAGCGAACCAGGTGCTAAGGGTTGAACGATTCAGGGGGCCCCATCGTTAAATCAGTACCTTGGTTCAGCCAATCATACTGTGGGTCTGACAATTGCGAAGGTGATGTGGTAGCACTCACGATTCACTCTTGCCAGATTCATCCAGCTGCTGGTTGAAAGCGGTGGTCTCTGTCTCTTCCTTTTGCCCTTGCCTCTTGATCACCGTGATACTATTATTTTCCAAACTTGTACATAGTGTACATAGTTGTAAATACCTCTAATCATACTTGGTGAAGGAAAATATAATTTCAAGACTACTGCTGTGTTTATTTTCTCTCCAAGCTCCCATTACAGCCAGGTTAACAGGCGTTGATTACCTGAAACCGTAATAACGCTGTATCTGTAACAATTGAAAAACACCATTCTCTAAATTCTTGTAGTTGTACCGTCATTCTACCTTGTACCAGTGTTCAGCGTAATTTCCAGATATGTGGTAACTACATACTGGAACAGCTTGAGCTCCAAGACCTCCCAATTCTCAAAGTAGTCACATACATCCTAGTAGCCTGCGGACGGAGATGCTTAACTTTTGATTACCGTGAGCTTCTTTCCTCGGTGTATATCGCGAGACACCGTTTACAAGTCTGAAAGTTGATCCCTACACCACAACAATATAGAAATTGCTGGCATTTTGGCCATCCAGTGAAATATAGCAGGTCCATGGCAGAATGCCCAGTCTGTGGTGCCGTCGACCATACCAATACATCTTACAGTCTACCTCCCTCTTGCCTTAATTGTAATGAAGTTCACCCATCTTATTCTCATCGTTGCCAAGTATACCTGTCTCAAAGAGACAGAAGGCTTTCCTTATGCCATGGCAGTCTCTCATCTACACCTCCAGGGGAGACTTTCCCGTATTTCTTGTTCTCGAGTTACTAATAGAGCCCCCAACCTCTGGGGTCCTAACTCTCGCAGTCACCCCTGTGGTCACGCCTTCTACAGTTACCTCTGTATCTAACTCTTTTGCAGTCAATCAATCAATCAATCAATCAATCAATCAAGTTTATTCTCTATAAAGATTGCAATACGGAGTTTACATATTATAGGATATCGGTTACAATGTGTGGTTTACATATTATAAAATACTAATTACAGAGGAGGCCACTATCACGCCTAGCATGACTAGGCATTTCAGGCAGACTAAGATTAATTCAAACTATATTGGTACAGATTATGGAGCATGTTGATATTAATGCTAGGTAACAGCATTACAGTTCGTAAATTTAGCAATGTGAATGGTTTTGTTATGGTACGATACATAGTTTCTATTAAAGCTTCAAGTCTTATACTCCAAGGTCACTGCCTCGTCACCTGATACTGCTCTCAACTCTTCATCTTCTTGCTCACAAGTTTCTATGTCTACAAGATCTCGCACAGCAACTACTCCGAAGCCCAAAAAATCCCCAATGTATAAATCTCCTTTAACCTATCCTTCACTTATCGTACCCACACGCTGTACCTTCCCAGTCTCTGTACCTAGTTCTTTACCTCTTACTAGTTCTGTTACGAGAGTGGAGGTTCATCCTCCCCTCCCAGGTTTCTTCCTCTTCTGTCCTCTCCTAGGTTGCTTCCTCTTCTGTCCTCTCCTAGGTTGCTTCCTCTCCTGTTCCCTCCCAAGCTTCTTCCCAGGTTAACTCTAACCTTTCTTCTCCCCCTACTTTGGTAACTCCCATCATCGCCCCGATCTTTACTCACCCTCCTCCCTTCTATCTCCAATATCGTCCCGCATTCCACGTCTTTTTCCTCTGAAACGCTTGAAGCTATCTCCGAATATACTGAGACTAAACCATTGATGAACACTGATCCACCTCCCTTCGTTATTCACTATTCTACTCCTACACAACTCTTTTCTTTGTAGAGTTCCAATCCTTCGGTACTTACTCGTTTTCCGTTGCCTCCACATGTATCCTCTTCGCAAATAATGACTTGTTTACAGTGGAATATCCGGGGCCTCAGAGGTAACCAGGATGAGCTTCAGGTGTTGCTCTCCCAGTTTTCCCCTGTTTGTGCTTGTTTACAAGAACCCAAATTATGCTCCGCTGTTATCCATCCCATCTCGTGCTATGTTATATTATATTCATAGGATCCTTTTCCCGATGGAACCATTAATGAAAGTGCGCTCCTTATACGCACCGGTATACCATATCATCGACTCTGTTCATACTTCGCTGCATTACACTGCAGCACGCATCTGCTTGAATAAGTGGTATACGGCCTGTTCTTTGTATCTCTCTCCTTCTTGGGCATTATCTATCCCAGATTTTGCATTTCTAGTTTCTTCGTTACCACCGCCACCTATTCTGTTATTAGGTGATTTTAATGTTCATCATTTCCTTTGTGGGGATCTCACTGTGACTCACGGAATTCAGTTTGAGGCTCACTTCTCTCTCTCTCTCTCTCTCTCTCTCTCTCTCTCTCTCTCTCTCTCTCTCTCTCTCTCTCTCCATGTTTTAAATACGGGTACCCCCACCCATTTTGACCCTCGTACTCAATCTCTCTTGCATCGATCTCTCAGTTTGCTCTTCATCAACTGGTCTGTAATCCCGGACATAAATGGCAAAAATCATCCATACTTCTCATTCGTATTCTCCACCTCCTCGAAGCCCATGCTGGCAACTTGACCGAGCACGTCGGGACCTGTACTCGCGTCGAACTGCTTTTAGTGAGGATCCTTCTTCGTCCTCCATTGATGAACTGTTATACCTATTCGAGACCTGGGGAAGGCATTCTCAGAAGTGCGTGCCTTAGTGGACTACTTGTGCTCGTGCAGTACATTTGAAACTCGCTGCATGGGGCAGATATCGCTACAATAAGACCACAGAGCGATTCCTTGATTTTAAGCAAACGAGAGCGGTCGTCCGCCATGTTATCTGTGAAGCTAAACGCACTTGTTGGCGGGATTATGTTTCTGCCGTCACTTCGACTTCCTCTGTGAGTGCAGTCTGGAAAAAAGGTACGGAAATTGAGTGGCTATTACAACCCAGGAGTCCAAATGGCCTGTTATCCTGGGTGTAAAGGGAGCAAAATAAACACAGCAGAAAAGTTTTGACTTATATTATCCTTCACCACTTTAGAACAGCAGTATGTACACTGTATACACTATGTACAGTGATAGGTATTAGTGCACTCCACGGTATGCAAGGCAGAATAGAAGCCACTAGAGAGCAGACCGTGCTTCAACCAGCTCTAGAATGGGAATGACAAGGGCAGACAGGAGAGTGGTACCCACATAACCTCTGCGATTGCCAAAACCATCTTCTTATTGGCTGGAACCTGGTTACTGGTTGAACGACGGGGCCCCATCGTCAACCCTCAGTTAACTGGTTCGCTGGTTGGGGGAGATAGCCTGTGAATGAGGGTGTGTACATGCGCCGAATAAAGGTTACGTACTCTTTGCATGCCACAGTGGCAAATACTCTCCAAACCCGGCTCCCGTTCTTCAAGTTTCCAGTGTCACTCTAGCAAACCCTCTTGAAACTGCCACCGAAATTGGTAATCATCTTGTCTGTATCTGTATGCCCCTCGTTTCTTTCCTCCAAGTCTGGCAGAGAGTTAGATCCCTTAGACTTTTCTTCTAGCAGAGAAGAGTCTTATACTGTGCCTTTTACACTTCTGGAATTAGTCAATACTGAGCCTGACTGCATTCATACTCGTATGTTCCAGCATTTGCATCCGTCAGCCCTTGCTGTCCTCTTACGACTATTTAATCTTATTTGGTCACAAGGAGTTCTTCCCCAGCTGTGGAAATCTGCTATTGTTCTATCTTTTCGTAAACCGGGTACTTCGGGACATGATGCCTCCCACTATTGTCCTGTTGCCCTTACCAGTGCAGTTTGTAAGGTGATGTAACGTCTGGTAAATAGACGTTTGATGTGGTACGTTTGATGTGGTACTTAGAGACACAATAGTCTCTTCACTAGTCAACATGGCTTTCGTAAGGACCGTTCTACTATTGACCCCTTACTCATTTTAGATACTTATGTTCGTAATGCCTTTGCCAATAACTACTCAGTTTTCGCCATCTTTTTTTTTATCTTGAGAAGGCATATGACACAACTTGGAGATATAACATTTTGACTCAGACTCACTCCTTAGGCCTAAGAGGCAATATGCCATTTTTCCTTAAGAACTTATCTGAGAGACGTTTCCGTGTTCGAGTTAATAATATGCTTTTCCGGACTTTGTCCAAGCTGAAGGTGTCCTCCAGGGACGTCCTGAGCACCACACTTTTTCTCCTTTCTATAAATGGTCTGGCGTCAATTCTTCCATCTTATATTTGGTCATCACTCTATGTTCGTGTTGCGTACAGGGCCACTACTTAAGCCTGTTTAGCCCTTTCTTGCAACAAATAAACAGGACTGAATATCCTGTTCTAGATGAAATCATTCAAGGCTTCAGTAGTAAACAATCACAATGTTTCTTTCCGGTTTTTTATTAAGTTTCTTAATAAACCATAGAAGGGTTTTATATTAACTCTAAAAAGGTCGCACCATAAAACAGAGTACTCATGAAATTTACACTTAAGTTCACTTAAAAGATAATACACAGTATTATCTTGATTATAGTACTGAACGGCTCTAGTATCATAACACCTTCTCTTCACATAATAACACTTTACTTAACTCAATCCAAATGAGACAGAAGACGTAACACTTCAATAATAATTCACTCTTATTCAACTTTCATAATATACTAAGTGAGATTAGGAATATTTTACACTTAAAGGAATTTTGAGGCGAGTCTGTCTCCCATGACTTTTTCACCGTCTTTTTTGAACCAATACTGCTTAAATTCACTCCTAGCAGAGCTAGGGACAATCACCAGTGTCTCCAAAACAGCAACACACACTTCGTCCGAGACGTTTCTGTCAGATACCGTCCGAGGTACTGGAGGGTCACTAGGGAACCTCATGTGGGACCAGAAGTTTAAATCCAGGAATCAGGGAGCTTCCCTCACGAGAGGTGAGGAAGGTAAGAACTGAACTCTGTGAGGCTTTACCAGCCCACTTTGCCTCGGTCGGAGCAGGGGTCGAGCAGCTCAAAACACCTACTGGTACTTGGCCAGGTCACCAGCAGTTGACACTAATTAAATGCCCTACCTAAATACAGAGCTAAGTAATACGACCAGATAATATTATAAAGTCGAGTAAATCCATTTTAGCTACTAATGGAATTACTCCTGAATATAATATTAAGTGAAATAGCAAAAATAACATGTAATAGTATACCATTGTAATAATAAGAAGAAAATTAACAAAATGAACAAAAGGGTGTAACAGTTCATGACTTTGCTATAGCTTGTGCAGGCGCTGACTGTCGCCTTATTGCAGTTTCTCTCCAGCATGCAGTCCAGCAAGTTTCCAATTAGGCTACTGCTTATGGGTTTAAATTTTCTAGTACTAAAACACACCAAATTACTTTCACTAGACTTTCTGTCGTCCCTGATAATCCATTGTACCTGTTTGGATCCCGTATCTCAGAACGTGATACTGTCAGGTTTCTCGGCCTTCTGTTTGACCGTCGGTTATCCTGGAAACCTTACATTATATCCTGGAAGGCAACTTGTCATAGCCGGCTGAACCTCCTTAAAACCCTCGGTCATCATTCATGGGGGCTGATCGTCGAACTCTCCTTCAATTGCATTCTGTCCTGATTTTATCGAAACTAGATTATGGAGACCAAATATATTCAGCTGCCTCTCCTTCAACCCTTGATTCCATCCATCAACAGGTTTATGCCTCGGTGCTATTCGCTCTTCACCTGTAGAGAGCCTACATGCAGAGGCGAATATTCCATCCCTGAACGATCGCCATGATGCTCATTTCCTCTGCTATTTTGTTCGCTCTCATGACCTCCGCAATCCTTCCATATATAGGATGGTAACGAATGTTAGTAGAAGCTCATTGTTTGTTCTTCGCCCCTTTTTACTCCATTCCTTTTCTCTTCGTCTACATTCGCTCTTGTCTTGTCTTCTCTTCAGTTGCCACCTTTACATGTTCATGTAACTTTCTCTCTTCCCCTTGGGAAGTTCCGATGACTGTTCGTGTCTGTTCTTCCCCACTGCCATGAGCGAAAAACCAAATACCGACAGTTGCTTTTCGCTCTTTTTGTTAATCCCTTCCGGTCTCATTCTCATGCCTTCACAGTGTACACCGATGACTCTAAATCTTCTGACGGTGTCGGGTTTGCATCAGTATTTCGGGACAGCGTCGTGCGAAGGCATTTGTTAGACTCTGCTAGCATTTTTACAGCTGAATTGTATGAAATTCTCGTAGCAAATATCCGTATTGCATCAATGCCTGTGTCGCCATTTGTGGTAGTGTCAGACTCCCTTAGTGCTTTGCAGGCTATAAAAAAAAATTTGATTCCCCTCATTCCCCAATTCTTCGTATCCAACTTTGGTTACACCGTATCTCTAGCAAAAACAAAGATATTGTTTTTTGTTGGGTCCCTGGTCATGTTGACGTACAGAGCAATGAACAGGCAGACACTTCTGCGTGGTCAACAGTACATGACCTCCCAGTTTCATATAGAAGTGTTCCATTCAGACTATTTTGCTGTAATTTCTAACCACCTTTGCAACCGTTGGCAGCAACGTTGGTCTGATCTGATACATAACACATTACATTCTATTAAACCAAATACGTATAGGTTTCTGGCCTTCTTATCATCAGTGCTGAGGTTGGGAGTCCACACTCTCCCGTCTTCTCATCGGACACACTCGTCTTACTCATGGGTATCACATGGAGAGACTCCCTGTTCCACTCTTTGAGAATTGTCAGGTTTCAGTTTCTGTTAGCCATATTCTGTTGGACTGTCCACTCTATCAACGAACTCGCAGAATTTACCTCTGCCGTCGTCACCACTCTACTGATCTTACTTTACCTTCCTTTCATGGTGATGGACCTACCTTTGACTCAGACTCTCTTTGACTTTTTTGATTGCAACTGATTTACTGCACAAACTTTGATGATACTGCCTCTAGCACTCTTCACAGCCCTTTCTACCTCTCCCTCTTTTTACTCTATACCCCTGCACTATCCCCTGCCCTGCTGCACTGTGTGACCCTCGTAGGTTTAACTCTTCTTTTTGATTATAATAATAATGTACACCACTTCATTCTACTCTCCATCCATCATGGCTGGTTCTTCATACTCCCAGTAATCCCTCGCTTCACCTTCCTTCATCCATCTTGTCATACAAATTATGATGAGTTACAGTTGTGCAGCACTTGGGTATCTTTATTGTTGAAACATTTTGCCGTCCAACGGCTTCCTTAGTTCAATACAGAGAAGAATATTTGAAGATCAGGAGGAGTTTGAGGTAATCATCAATCATGAAAATAGTGCAGCATATATATGCCAGGTACTGACTTTAGGTGCTTGTCCAGCGCCTTCTTGAAGACAGCCAGGGGTCTATTGGCAATTCCCCTTATATATGCTGGGAGACAGTTGAACAGTCTTGGGCCCCTAACACTTATTGTGTTGTCTCTTATCGTGCAAGTGGCACCCCTGCTTTTCATTGAGGGGATGTTGCATCGTCTGCCGAATCTTTTACTTTCATAGGGAGTGATTTTCGTGTGCAAATTTGGTACTAATCCCTCTAGGATTTATTAAGTGTATATAATCATGTATCTCTCTCGCCTGCATTCTAGGGAGTACAGGTTGAGCAACTTCAAGTGTTCCCAGTAACTAAGGTGCTTTATCGCAGTTATGTGTGCCATGAAGGTTCTCTGTACATTATCTAGGTCAGCAATCTAACTTGCCTTGAAAGGTGTTTTAGTGTGCAGCAATATTCCAGCCTAGACAGAACAAGCGACCTGAAGGGGCATGGACAGTTTTTAAATAATTTTTTTTTTTGATCGAATTTCAATGAAAGTTTAAACTGTGGTTTAACCAGCATTTGCGACCTATGCACTGTGTTTGTGCTGGCTTCATGTTGCAAAATTGCAGGATATTGCAAAATTGTATATGACATAAAAACCCTCCCTCCTCTACAAAATTGGTAAGATGTACAATGTTTTAGTCAACATCAGATGAAAAATAAAGAGCTAGATAATCTTAATTTCAAAGTCTTTTGAGCGAAATGTCAATAGACTGCATTATAAAAAATGTTGAAATTTGTGTGTTTTTTTAAGGAGTTTTGTGGGAGAATAAAATTCAATAAAAACAAAATGATAAAAAAATATTGCAAATCAAAGCTGAAATTGAATAGAACCATCATTCCTCAATAATGTGTGAAAAAATCATGACACTCCTATTAATACTCTTCGCAAAAACTGAAAACAAATGTCAATAACTTATTCCTGAGTTATTCATATTTTTGTTTTCTATAAAACCGTATGGTCACGGAACGCCAAATCTGAGAATGTTGCACATCCTATCCTTGTCGACAGTTCTCAGGCTACTGAGCCAGAACACTCCGTGTTCTTCCCTTTAGTCCTCACAGAAGTTGCCAGGTTGAGTATTCAGAATGAAACAATCATAAAAATCGTAAATTTGGGAGTAAAAAAAAAAAAATTACCCACATGTCCTCTTGATGACAGCAAAAACAAAAAAAAATTCATTTTTGTAAAACCATACTTAGAAATATGATAAAAACAAGCTGAATGCATCAACATGTTGCCAGAATTATGCACTATATTTTTATAAGAAAACATTGTTATCCAGAATTTTTCAGTTTCAATTTTGTTTTCCTTCATAGAAACCTGAGAGGGCCCCTGAAGAGTGTCATTATGGGCTTGGCATCCCTAGTTCTGAAGGTTCTCATTATAAATCCTGTTATTATTCTAACAGGTGTGATTGATACATTGTTGTGGTCTTAGAAAGTGAGATCCTCTGACATTATCACTCTCAGGTCTTTTACATTAGTTTTTCGCTCTATTGTATGGTAGGAATTTGTTTTATACTCCGATGTAGTTTTAATTTCCTCACGTTTTCTATATCAGAGTAACTGAAATATATCATCATTGAACTTTATATTGTTTTCTGTGGCCCATTTAAAGATTTGGTTGATGTCCGCTTGAAGTCTTGCAGTGTCTTCAGTGGAGGACACTGGCATTCAAATACGGATGTCATCTGCAAAGGAAGACACGGTACTGTGCCTTACATCCCTGTCTATATCAGACATGAGGATGAGGAACGGGATAGGAGCGAGTACTGTGCCTTGTAGAACAGAGCTTGTCACCCTAGCTGCCTCAGACTTTATTCTGTTTACTACTACTCTTTGTGCTCTATTTATTAAAAAAATAATAGATCCATCTACCATTCCTTTAAGACGCATTTTGTCCATTATTACATCATTGTCACACTTGTTAAAGGCTTTTACAGAGTCTGTGTATACTACAATAGTTTTGTTTGTCTTCTAGAGCATCCAGGACCTTGTCATAGTGGTCCAGAAGTTGGGACAGGGAGGAGCGACCTGCTCTAAACCCATGTTGCCCTGGGTTGTATAACTGATCTAGAGTCCTTCACTAACATTAACGATCCTCATCCTAAAGAGTCATAAACGTATAAAGCTACAATGTCTTTCCTTCCTTGATCAGCAGATGGCTTCACAGCACATCAAAGAGAGACTTAACCCAGGCCTAGATGATGTTATAGATCACTTCTCATTCGCATCAGTTACCTAGATTCACTAACTTGCGAGATGGCGAGGCTCTCTACGTCCATGCTAGTCCTTGGGTTTTACAAGAGTTCTTCTGTACTCTAAGAATGAATGATTGAAGTTCATAGCTGCTGGTGACTCCTCTGCCTAATTATAGGCAGCAGTGCCAGAATTTCTATACTGGGAAGCTTAGGGGCGGCTCTCTGGTAGGAAGGAAAGCAAAGAGACTTGTTTTGAAGCAGTGTTATTAGAAATATTATTTATCTGAGATGAGGGTTGTGTTGGCGTCGCGCCTGTTATAAGAGAACTACAGGTTATCTCAGCCTAGGTGATGAGTCGCCGAAATACACAAAAATACTTAGGCTATGTTCTGTATGTAGAAAAAATATACATTTGAACTTATATTCTGCATTTTTTAATGACAAGAGAAAAAAAAATGGCTGCTTCCTAAGGCCTCCCTCACTGTATCAACAAGTATGTAATTGACAATATTGGACGGTATCTTCAATACATGATAGTGCTCAGCGAAGTAGCAACAGTAGGAGGGATAATCCTTTCCCTCGTCTAAATAAAGATGATCTTTAGTTACTGATATTTACCAGCAGCGGCGTCAAAGTTTGTTCCCAGAATAGTGTTATCAGTCGCTATCATTCACTTCCGCCATCAGTGAAGCAGCGACTAACGGAAAGACAACAGTTCTTGAGAAACAGACGAGGAAGAAGGTGGTTGTGGTGTACCTGTCTCCAGTGTCCATCAATCATCACAACCAGTCTATACCCACTACCACCACAACCACGGTGTACACCCACTACCACCACAACCACGGTCTACACCCACTACCACCGCAACCACGGTCTATACCCACTACCACCACAACCACGGTCTACACCCACTACCACCGCAACCACGGTCTACACCCACTACCACCGAAACCACGGTCTATACCCACTACCACCACACCCACGGTGTACACCCACTACCACCACAACCACGGTGTACACCCACTACCACCACAACCACGGTGTACACCCACTACCACCACAACCACGGTGTACACCCACTACCACTACCGTCTACACCTACCACAACTAACACTGTCTACATCCACCACAACCACCACTGTCTACACCCACCACAACAACCACCACTGTCTACACCTACCACCACAACCACCACTGTCTAAACTCACTCCTGATAACAAACACTGTCTAAACCCACCGCTACAACCACCACTGTCTAAACCCATCACCACTGTCAACACCAACCACAACAGCTACCACTGTCAACACCCACCACCACAACCACCACTTTCATCGTCCACCACCACTGTCAACATCCACCACCATAACCAACACTATCAACAACCATCACTGTCAGCATCCACCACCACAACCACCACTGTCAACACCAACCAACCACAACTACCACCACTGTCTACAACAACGATCACAACCACCACTGTCAACATCCATCACCACAACCACAACTGTCAACATCTACCACCACTATCAACATCTACCACCACAACCACTACTGTCAGTATGTATCACCACAACTACCACTTTCAACACCAACTAAACACAACAACCACGACTGTCTACACCAACCACCACAACTACCACTGTCAACACTAATCTAAACAATCACCGCTGTCAACACCCACCATCACAACCACACTGTCTAAACCCACCACCACAAAAACCACTGTCTCCACCAACCATCATCACTGTCCACACCACCACCATCACTGTCCATACCCACCACCACCACTGTCCATACCCACCACCACCAGTGTCCACACCCACCATCACTACTGACCACACCCACAACCACCACTGTCCACACCCACAACCACCACTGCTAACACCCACCACCACCACTGTCCACACCCACCATCACTACTGACCACACCCACAACCACCACTGCTAACACCCACCACCACCACTGTCCACACCCACCACCACCACTGTCTCCACAACCACCACTGTTAACACCCACCACCACCACTGTCCACACCCACCACCACCACTGTCCACACCCACCACCACCACTGCCTCCACACCCACCACCACCACTGTCCACACAGACCACAACTGTCCACACCCACCACAACTGTCCACTCCCACCACCACTGTCTACTCCCAACACCGCCGCAATTCACACCCACCACTCAACCGGTCTTCACCCACAACCACAACCATTGTCTACAACCACCACCGCATCCACTGTCTACACCCATCACTACCACCACTGCCTACACCCACCACCACAAACACTGTCTACACCCACCACCACAACCACTGTCTACACCCACCACCACAACCACTGCCTACACCCACCACCACAAACACTGTCTGCACCCACCACCACAACCACTGTCTACACCCACCACCACAACCACTGCCTACACCCACCACCACAACCATTGTCTCCACCCTCCACCACAACCACTGCCTACACCCACCACCACAAACACTGTCTACACCCACCACAACAACCACTGCCTACACCCACCACCACAACCACTGCCTACACCCACCACCACAATCATTGCCTACACCCACCTCCACAACCACTGCCTACACCCACCACCAGAAACACTGTCTACATCCACCACTACATCCACTGTCTACACTCACCACCACAACCACTTTTATACCTATCACTACCACCACTGCCTATACTTACGACCACAACCACTGCCTACACCCACTACCACAAACACTGTCTACACCCACCATCACAACCACTGCCTCCTCCCACCACCACAACCACTGCCTACACCCACCACTTCAAACATTGTCTACACCCACCACCACAACCACTGCCTACACCCACCACCACAAATACTGCCTACACCCACCACCACAACACTGCCTACACCCATCACCAAAAACACTGTCTACTCCCACCACCACAACCACTGTCCACACTCACCACCACAACCACCGTCTATACCCATCACTACCACCACTATCTACTCTAGCCACCACAACCACTGCTAACACCCACCACCACAACCGCTGCCTATACCCATCACCACAAACACTGTCTACACCCACCACCACAAACACTGTCTACACTCATCATCACAACCACTGTCTACACTCATCATTACCACCACTCTTTACACCCATCACTACCATTACTGTCTACATTCACTACCACAACCACTGTCTACACCCATTACTACCACCAGTCTCTACACCCATCACTACCACCAATTTCTACACCCACCACCACAAACACTGTCTACACCCACCACCACAAGCATTCTCTACACCCACCACCACAACCATTGTATACACCCACCACCACAGCCACAGTCTACACGCACCACCACAACCACTGTCTACACCCACCACAACAACCACTGTCTACACCCATCACCACAACCATTGCCTACACCCACCACCACAACCACTGTCTATACCCACCACCACAACCACTCTGTACACCCACCACCACAACCACTCTACACTCACCACCACAACCACTGTCTATACCCATCACTACCACCACTGTGTACACCCATCACTACTACCACCATTGTCTACACTCACCACCACAACCACTGTCTACATTCATTGCTACTACCTCTGTCTACACTCATTGCTACTACCACTGTCTACACTCATCATCACCACCACTGTCTACACCCATCACTACCACCACTGTCTACACCCATCACTACCATCACTGTCTACACCCATCACTACCACCACTGTCTACACCCATCACTACCACCACTGTCTACACCCATCACTACCACCACTGCCTACACCCATCAATACCACCACTGTCTACACCCATCACTACCACCACAGTCTACACTCATCACTACCACCACTGTCTACACCCATCACTACCACCACTGTCTACACCCATCACTACCACCACTGTCTACACCCATCACTACCACCACTGTCTACACCCATCACTACCACCACTGTCTACACCCATCACTACCACCACTGTCTACACCCATCACTACCACCACTGACTACACCCATCACTACCACCACTGTCTACACCCATCACTACCACCACTGTCTACACCCATCACTACCACCACTGTCTACACCCATCACTACCACCACTGTCTACACCCATCACTACCACCACTGCCTACACCCATCAATACCACCACTGTCTACACCCATCACTACCACCACACCACCACTGTCTACACCCATCACTACCACCAGTGTCTACACCCATCACTACCACCACTGTCTACACCCATCATCACTACCACCACTGTCTACACCCATCACTACACCCATCACTACCACCAATGTCTACACCCATCACTACCACCACCACAGCCACAGTGTGTCTACACCCATCTACTACCACAACATTGCTACACCCACCACCACAACCACTGTCTATACCCACCACACAACCACTCACACCCACCACCACAACCACTACCACCACTGTCTACCCATCACTACCACCACTGTGTACACCCATACTACACCACTGTCTACACTCCATCACTACCACCTCTGTCTACACTCATCTACACCACTGTCTACACTCATCATACCACCACTGTCTACACCCATCACTACCACCACTGTCTACACCCATCACTACCATCACTGTCTACACCCATCACTACCACCACTGTCTACACCCATCACTACCACCACTGTCTACACCCATCACTACCACCACTGTCTACACCCATCACACCCATACCACCACTGTCTACACCCATCACTACCACCACTGTCTACACCCATCACTACCACCACTGTCTACACCCATCACTACCACCACTGTCTACACCCATCACTACCACCACTGTCTACACCCATCACTACCACCACTGTCTACACCCATCACTACCACCACTGTCTACACCCATCTCTACCACCACTGTCTACACCCATCACTACCACCACTGTCTACTACACCCATCACACCCATACCACCATCTACACCCATCACTACCACCACTGTCTACACCCACAACCATCACCACTGTCTACACCCATCACTACCACCACTGTCTACACCCATCACTACCACCACTGTCTACACCCATCACTACCACCACTGTCTACACCCATCACCACCAGTCTTTACACATCACTACCAACAATACCACCCATTGTACACCCACCACCACAGCCACAGTGTCTACACCCATCACTACCACCACTGTCTACACCCATCACTACCACCACTGTCTACACCCATCACTACCACCACTGTCTACACCCATCACTACCACCACTGTCTACACCCATCACTACCACCACTGTCTACACCCATCACTACCACCACTGTCTACACCCATCACTACCACCACTGTCTACACCCATCACTACCACCACTGTCTACACCCATCACTACCACCACTGTCTACACCCATAACCACCACTGTCTACACCCACACTACCACCACTGTCTACACCCATCACTACCACCACTGTCTACACCCATCACTACCACCACTCTCTACACCCATCACTACCACCACTGTCTACACCCATCCACCACTGTCTACACCCATCACTACCACCACTGTCTACACCCATCACTACCACCACTGTCTACACCCATCACTACCACCACTGTCTACACCCATCACTACCACCACTGTCTACACCCATCACTACCACCACTGTCTACACCCATCACTACCACCACTGTCTACACCCATCACTACCACCACTGTCTACACCCATCACTACCACCACTGTCTACACCCATCACTACCACCACTGTCTACACCCATCACTACCACCACTGTCTACACCCATCACTACCACCACTGTCTACACCCATCACTACCACCACTGTCTACACCCATCACTACCACCACTGTCTACACCCATCACTACCACCACTGTCTACACCCATCACTACCACCACTGTCTACACCCATCACTACCACCACTGTCTACACCCATCACTACCACCACTGTCTACACCCATCACTACCACCACTGTCTACACCCATCACTACCACCACTGTCTACACCCATCACTACCACCACTGTCTACACCCATCACTACCACCACTGACTACACCAATCACTACCACCACTGTCTACACCCATCACTACCACCACTGTCTACACTCATCACTACCACCACTGTCTACACCCATCACTACCACCATTGTCTACACCCATCACTACCACCACTGTCTACACCCATCACTACCACCACTGTCTACACCCATCATTACCACCACTGTCTACACCCATCACTACCACCACTGTCTACACCCATCACTACCACCACTGTCTACACCCATCACTACCACCACTCTCTACACCCATCACTACCACCACTGTCTACACCCATCACTACCACCACTGACTACACCCATCACTACCACCACTGTCTACACCCATCACTACCACCACTGTCTACACTCATCACTTCCACCACTGTCTACACCCATCACTACCACCACTGTCTACACCCATCACTATCACCATTGTCTACACCCATCACTACCACCACTGTCTACACCCATCATTACCACCACTGTCTACACCCATCACTACCACCACTGTCTACACCCATCACTACCACCACTGTCTACACCTATCACTACCACCACTGTCTACACCCATCACTACCACCACTGTCTACACCCATCACTACCACCACTGACTACACCCATCACTACCACCACTGTCTACACCCATCACTACCACCACTGTCTACACCCATCACTACCACCACTGACTACACCCATCACTACCACCACTGTCTACACCCATCACTACCACCACTGTCTACACTCATCACTACCACCACTGTCTACACCCATCACTACCACCACTGTCTACACCCATCACTACCACCACTGTCTACACCCATCACTACCACCACTGTCTACACCCATCATTACCACCACTGTCTACACCCATCACTACCACCACTGTCTACACCCATCACTACCACCACTGTCTACACCCATCACTACCACCACTGTCTACACCCATCACTACCACCACTGACTACACCCATCACTACCACCACTGTCTACACCCATCACTACCACCACTGTCTACACCCATCACTACCACCACTGTCTACACCCATCACTACCACCACTGTCTACACCCATCACTACCACCATTGTCTACACCCATCACTACCACCACTGTCTACTACACCCACTGTCACACCCATCACTACCACCACTGTCTACACCCATCACCACACTGTCTACACCCATCCACTACACACCACTGTCTACACCCATCACCACCACTGTCTACACACCACTGTCTACACCCATCACTACCACCCGTGTCTACACCCATCACTACCACCACTGTCTACTACACCCATCACTACCACCACTGTCTACACCCATCACTACCACCACTGTCTACACCCATCACTACCACCACTGTCTACACCCATCACTACCACCACTGTCTACACCCATCACTACCACCACTGTCTACACCCATCACTACCACCACTGTCTACACCCATCACTACCACCACTGTCTACACCCATCACTACCACCACTGTCTACACCCATCACTACCACCACTGTCTACACCCATCACTACCACCACTGTCTACACCCATCACTACCACCACTGTCTACACCCATCACTACCACCACTGTCTACACCCATCACTACCACCACTGTCTACACCCATCACTACCACCACTGTCTACACCCATCACTACCACCACTGTCTACACCCATCACTACCACCACTGTCTACACCCATCACTACCACCACTGTCTACACCCATCACTACCACCACTGTCTACACCCATCACTACCACCACTGTCTACACCCATCACTACCACCACTGTCTACACCCATCACTACCACCACTGTCTACACCCATCACTACCACCACTGTCTACACCCATCACTACCACCACTGTCTACACCCATCATTACCACCACTGTCTACACCCATCACTACCACCACTGTCTACACCCATCACTCACTACACCACTGTCTACACCCATCACTACCACCACTGTCTACACCCATCACTACCACCACTGTCTACACCCATCACTACCACCACTGTCTACACCCATCACTACCACCACTGTCTACACCCATCACTACCACCACTGTCTACACCCATCACTACCACCACTGTCTACACCCATCACTACCACCACTGTCTACACCCATCACTACCACCACTGTCTACACCCATCACTACCACCACTGTCTACACCCATCACTACCACCACTGTCTACACCCATCACTACCACCACTGTCTACACCCATCACTACCACCACTGTCTACACCCATCACTACCACCACTGTCTACACCCATCACTACCACCACTGTCTACACCCATCACTACCACCACTGTCTACACCCATCACTACCACCACTGTCTACACCCATCACTACCACCACTGTCTACACCCATCACTACCACCACTGTCTACACCCATCACTACCACCACTGTCTACACCCATCACTACCACCACTGTCTACACCCATCACTACCACCACTGTCTACACCCATCACTACCACCACTGTCTACACCCATCACTACCACCACTGTCTACACCCATCACTACCACCACTGTCTACACCCATCACTACCACCACTGTCTACACCCATCACTACCACCACTGTCTACACCCATCACTACCACCACTGTCTACACCCATCACTACCACCACTGTCTACACCCATCACTACCACCACTGTCTACACCCATCACTACCACCACACTGTCTACACCCATCACTACCACCACTGTCTACACTCATCACTACCACCACTGTCTACACCCATCACTACCACCATGTCTACACCCATCACTACCACCGCTGTCTACACCCATCACTACCACCGCTGTCTACACCCATCACTACCACCACTGTCTACACTCATCACTACCACCACTGTCTACACCCATCACTACTACTACCACCTACACCCATCACTACCACCACTGTCTACCCCATCACTACCACCACTGTCTACACCCATCACTACCACCACTGACTACACCCATCACTACCACCACTGTCTACACCCATCACTACCACCACTGTCTACACCCATCACTACCACCACTGTCTACACCCATCACTACCACCACTGTCTACACCCATCACTACCACCACTGTCTACACCCATCACTACCACCACTGTCTACACCCATCACTACCACCACTGTCTACACCCATCACTACCACCACTGTCTACACCCATCACTACCACCACTGTCTACACCCATCACTACCACCACTGTCTACACCCATCACTACCACCACTGTCTACACCCATCACTACCACCACTGTCTACACCCATCACTACCACCACTGTCTACACCCATCACTACCACCACTGTCTACACCCATCACTACCACCACTGTCTACACCCATCACTACCACCACTGTCTACACCCATCACTACCACCACTGTCTACACCCATCACTACCACCACTGTCTACACCCATCACTACCACCACTGTCTACACCCATCACTACCACCACTGTCTACACCCATCACTACCACCACTGTCTACACCCATCACTACCACCACTCTCTTCACCCCTCACAACCAGAACGGTCTAAATCCACCACCACCACAGTGTACACCCACTACAATATGTTCCTCAATAATTCGCATATAAGTGTCATTATGGTGTTGATAATGACGGCATTATCACCTTTGACGACACAAGGCAAGTCTGTTCTTCTTGCTCTCGTATTTTATTATAGTTTACCTTAACTATCAAAAATATTGCGTCTTATAAAACACTTGTCAGTGTTTCATGCTGGAAGGCTGAGTTTTGTTGAGTAATTGTGTTTCATCTCTGTGTTTTTCAGGTTGTCAGGAGTCACCACCCTGGCAGACCAATATTACACTTCCTCTGACGCCCAAGGAAGGTGTGTGGGCGGCCAGTGTGGGCGTGAGACCTGACAACAACATCTGGACACTAAGCATCACTGTTTACACCAACAAGAAAAGCATCATAAATCTTATTATCACTAGTACTGATACTTGGCAGAAATTATCATGGACAACAGATACAGAAACTGAAGAATTACAGTCACCCTGGCCTCCTCATACACATTTTCTTCCTGGCCAGACCTCCAAACTATTGGTGATGGTGTCCAGCACCGAGCTTACACTCCAGTTGTGTACATCTTCCACTTGTAAAAACAATACTTGGCCACTGCGTCATCGTAGCGTCATCAATGAAGCAAATCTCAATGTTTTCAAATTAAGTGGCGGCGAAAACTTCAATATTTGTCATTATCCTGCAGAAGGTAAAGTAACATAGAAATTATATTATCAAAATTGTTTTGCTCTAATGCGGTGTTCCTTCTAGAGGAGCACCTCCTTGCTGGTTAATAGCTAGTTCTACTTCCGAGATATTGAACCTAATCTCTACTTTCTTGGGCGTGTTAGATGGGATTGAAAGGAGACGAATGGTTTTTGGGACCTGACAAGCTGTTGAAGTGTGAGCAGGGTAATATTTAGTGAAGGGATTCAGATAAAACGGTTAGCCGAACTTGTGTCCTGGAAATGGGAAGTACAATGTCTGCACTTTAAAGGAGGGGTTTGGGACATTGGCAGTTTACAGAGACTTCTAAACTGTCGTAATTGAGCTCCTCTGCAAAGTCAGTGATTATGTATAAGTGATGGTGAAAGTGTTAAATGATAATGAAAGTATTTTTCTTTCTTTTTGGGTCACCCTGCCTCGGTGGGAAACGGCCAATGTGTAAAAAAATATTATTATAAAAAAATAATAATTATTATTATTTTAGTAGTAGTAGTAGGAATAATAATAATAATAATAATAATAATAATAATAATAATAATAATAATAATAAAAAGAAAGAATTAATAAAAAGAAAGAATTAAAATTTTAATTTTTTGTAGTAAAACTGTGATTGTATAAACTTTGGTAATAAATATCGACAAGTTGGTTTAGAAAAACACGTAAGCAAGCACTAGGACATATATATTGAAAAACGTTTAGGTCCTGGAACCTTGATCACGTCTAACATACAGAGGATGAAAGACAGTATATATAGTCTGAGAGTGAGGTGTGAGTGACGCATGGTGACCTGAAGAATGACATGTTGAGATGAGGACGGGTAGACGATGGTGAGATAATGTGACTCCTGTGTTGCTAGGTAGGTGGTGCTTTGCCTGCTTGAGTATCATGTATGCTAATATTTTAGAAATTTTGTTACGTTCTATTGTGTCGGTGACGGTGATTAGCGAGGCTTCTAGACACTGTCGGCATCTAAGGTCTTGTTCGGTGAGAACGAGCTGTGCCTCATCCCAGTTCATCAAATGCCCCGTGGAGTCTCTGTGGAGGACACAGGCGTACCTTAAGTCGTCTCTGTTACTGGCATTTCGATGCTCGTTCAGGCGGACCGCAAAATCTCTGCCTGTTTCGCCTACATATTTCTTAGGACAGAATCCACAGGGGATGGTGTAGACGCCTACTGTGGAAGTTAGAGGTGTGGGGCTGCGTTTCGTAGTGAGGTCTTTGATAGATGGTGTGTTTATGGTGGAAACATTTACGTTACTCTTAGCAAGTGCCCGGTGAGTATTCGTGGCAACATCACCACATGGAAGCACTATGAACTACTTAGAGGGCTGTTCCATGGGCGGCTTGTTGAAGATAGTTTGTGCCTTGAGTCTGCAGTCTCGGATGAAGAAAGATGGAAACTGAAGACATGTACAGACTTGTGTTATGTGAATACATTCATCTTCAAGAAAACAAGGGCTGGAGATGCGAAGAGCTCTCAAAAAGAAGCCAATGAGGACTCCTCTTTTAGTGCGGGTGTCTTGGTGTGAATGGAAGTGTATAATTATGATCGTCCTTGTTGGTAGGTTTTCTATGCACTTTGAAGAGAAGTTTGTCAATGTCGGGAGATCTGCACAGGAGAACGTCGAGGAAAGGAAGTTTGCCATCTTTTTCGAGTTCAGGTGTAAACTTTATTGATGGTTCGGCTGCATTGATCTTATTGAGAAAGGCCTGGATATTGAGACGCCTCGGATAGAAAATCAATATATTATCAACGTATCTTAGCCAGGTAACGGTGTTGGGAATGAGGCTGCTGAATTTCTCTGTCTCTAGGTTTTCCATGAAGAGGTTGGCAAGCACAGCACTGAGCGGGCTGCCCATTGCCATCCCAAAGCTTTGTTTATAACAGTTGTCCTGATACTTGAAGTTGAAATTAACACAGTGATCCACTAGACTGATTAAATCTAGAAGAGGTAAAGGGAGGTCATGGTTTTCAGTGAGCCTCTGTCTCAGAATATTTATTGCAGCATCAGTAGGAACGTTGGTAAAGAGGGCTGTGACATTCGTCTTCTTCTGTGGCATTCTTCAGGTCACCATGAATCACTCACACCTCACTATCCGCCTATATATACTTTTTTTTTCTTATTCGCCGGTATTCTCCCGGCCCGGGTCTTTTCCAAGTAGTGGTGACCCGGCCCTGGCTCCCTATCTGGGGAGTGTCTCGAGACCTAAGTCTCCCATGGGAGGAGGTACAAGTACCCCATCATCTTTGGGACCAACTGTCCCCAGGCCTAGTCATAGTCCACGCCCTCACGGGGCTCGTATATACTGTCTTTCAATCTCTGTCTGTCAGAACTGATCAAGATACCAGGACCGAAAAGTTTTCTAATAAATATGTTCTAGTGTTTGCTTAAGTGTTTTTCTAAATCAACTTGACGGTATTTATTACCAAGGTTTATACCATGTATATTATAAACGACAACGGGCCTAAAACTGATCCCTGTGGAATGCCGCTTGTTACAAATCCCCACCCAGATTTAATCCAATTTATGCACACTCTCTGCTTTCTGTTCGTGAGCCATGACTCGATCCATAACAGCACTTTTCCCCCAGTGCCATGAGATGCCACCTTCTTTAACAGCCTCTCGTGCGGAACTGTATCAAAAGCCTTACTAAAATCCCAATAAACAATATAAAAATTCTTTATCATGATCAACAGCCTCAAAAGTTTTACTGAAGGACGTTAGTAAGTTAGTTATGTAGGAACGGTCCTTCGTGAATCCATGCTGAGTATCATTAATCAATTTATGCTTATCAAGATGATTTCTTATAATATCACCTATTAATGACTCTTGTAATTTGCTTGCAACTGAGCTCAGGCTTACTGAGCGGTAATTGGACGGTAACGTCTTGTCCCCTGCTTTAAAAAAATAGGAATTGCATTGGTCATCTTCAACATATCAACCACTACACCTGTTTGAAAAGATATATTATGAATATTAGTCAGTGGTCCACAAAGTTCCTTTTTACATTCCTTAAAAAACTTGAAAAAAGCTCATCACGGTCGGGGGATTTTGCTTCAATCGGTCTACTTGTTTGATAACCATATCACTAGTGACTGTGATATTACATAATTTATATTATTCAGGCCCACTATAAAAATTAATTATTGGGATATTGTTAGTGTCCTGTGTGAAAACTGAGAGTAAATAATTATTAAAAATCGAGCACACTTTATTCTCCTTGTCAGTAAGATGCCCTGACTTATTTTTAAAGGGACCATCTTTTCTCTAACTTTTGTTCCATAAACCTGGAAAAAACTTTTTGAGTTACTTTTCGAATCCCTAGAAACTTTAATTTTATAGTCCTATTTTGCTTTTCTTATTCCCTTTTTAACCTCCCTCTTAATGTGATTAAATTGATTTATAAGATGACCTTCACCTCTTTTGATGCACTTATAAATTCCTTTCTTCTGCCCTATAAGATATTTGAGCCTATTATTCATCAATTTCGGGCCATTTCTCTTCGATCTTATTTCTTCATATAGAATAAACTTTCTTTGGCAGCATGTATAGTGTTGAGGAAGCTATCATATTGATAGCTCTCTTTGTTACCCAGTCCACAGATAATAAGTGTTTTCTATGCCCATTGTAATTTGCTAAGCAAAAATCTGGAACTGTTAGTGAGTTATCCCTACTATCATACTTCCAATCAATGTTAAAAAATAGGACCCATTCTCTTTGCTGACGACACGACTTACGTCATCTCCCACCCTAATCTTGCCACCCTCAACACCATTGTTAACGAGGAGCTGCTTAAATAACAAAAAAAGGCACAATACCGTGACTGGAACGATACACAAATAACCCGCACATAAAAGAGAGAAGCTTACGACGACGTTTCGGTCCGACTTGGACCATTTACAAAGTCACACTGTGACTTTGTAAATGGTCCAAGTCGGACCGAAACGTCGTTGTAAGCTTCTCTCTTTTATGTGCGGGTTATTTGTGTATAGCTGCTTAAAATATCGACTTGGATGGCAGCCAATAAACTTACACTTAACACTGGCAAAACCTACTATATTATGTTTGGTAGCAGAACAGGTGTTGCGCAACTTAACATTAAGATCGACAACACTCTAATTGCCAGACATAATGAGGGCAAATTCCTTGGCCTATACCTCGACAACAACCTAAATTTCAGCACCCATATCCAACACATAACAAAAAAAGTATCCAAAACGGTGGGGATCCTTTCCACGATACGATACTACGTACCGCAAACTGCCCTTATCACACTATACCATTCACTTATATATCCATACCTCACCTATGCTATCAGTGCTTGGGGTTCAACTGCAGCAACACACCTAAAGCCAATAATAACCCAACAAAAAGCCGCAGTAAGAATAATCACTAAATCCCATCATTGGCAACACCCCATCCCCCCACTCTTCATAGATCTAAACTTACTCCCTGTTCAGAACATCCACACTTACTACTGTGCAATCTATATCTACAGGACCTTAAATTCCAATATTAACCTTGACCTAAAAAGCTTTCTTGATAGTTGTGACAGGATCCACAGGCATAACACCAGACACAAACATCTCTATGACATTCCCCGTGTTCGACTAAACCTTTGCAAAAATTCAATGTATTTCAAAGGACCTAAAATCTGGAACACCCTACCTGAAAACTCTAAAACTGCAGACACATTCATCACTTTCAAAACTACAGTTAGAAAACATCTTATCTCCCTGATCCACCCCGACAACTAACTACATGATAACCACCTGGTGGTTCACAATTACACTCACTCACCCACTGACTATAAACCCAGAAATACTAATCTTAATCTTAAAATAATAAATCCTAACTAGTCATAAGTTTGCCTATGATCCAATATAGACACCTTGTATTGTGCCAAAACAAAAGCATTCACAATGCTAAACTCACAAATTATGATGTAGTCACTTAGCCTTAATACCATAATCTGTAAGGATTTAATGTTAAGAATTAATCTAAGTCTGCTCGAAATGCCTACCCAGGCTAGGTGTCCTAGTGGCCCCCTCTGTAATTAGTATTTTATAATATGTAAACCACACAATACCCAAAACCTGTAAACCCCACATTGTAACCCTTATAGAGAATAAACTTGAATTGAATTGAATTGAATTGAATGTTAAAGGTTTGTGGTCGCTTGTGCCAAGTTCCTCTGTAATTTCTGAACTATTAACAAGGGTTTCTTTGTTTGCCAGAACCAAGTCAAGCAGTTTATTTTCCTTTGTAGATTCTGTCACAAACTGCTTCAAAAAACAATTCTGAACTACCTCTAAGAAGTCGTTAGATTCTAAATTCCCAGTCAAGGAATTCCAATCAATCTGAGTAAAGTTAATGCCCCCTAGAATTACTGCATTATCGTGTCTTGTGGCCTTAACAGTTTCCTCCCATAGTAGTCTCCCTTGGTTCCTATCTAAGTTTGGGGACAGTATATCACACCTAAAATCAATTTTTCATGCCCCTCTGAAAATTCTATCCAGACAGACTCTGTATGTGTTATTTCAGATTTTATACCATTTTTATGCAACAGTTCAAGCGATCTAGGACATACAGTGCCACCCCACCCCCCTTCATGATACTTCTGTCTACTTAGAACAGTTTAAAACCCTGAAGGTGACATTCAATAGGCATGTAACGATTTTTTCATATTAAACCACATCTCAGTTATGGCAAATACATCAATGTTACCCGCACTTGCAACTAATCTCAACTCGTCCATCTTATTCCTAGCACTACAACTATTAGTATAATATAAGTTGGAAGACCCTCCTTTCTCTTTCCCCTTGCTGCTCATTTCTGCTTTTCCACTATACATATTACTGTCCTTGTCACCTAGGGCCACTGGCTTTCCAATATCTACCTCATTCTGCCTAAAAGTCGCAATATTACTACACTGGGACTTCACTATTTGCCCCCCAAAACCCGTACCACTATTTCTAGTTTATAGCCCTAACAGCTCCCTCCATTGCATTGGCCAGTGGCCCCACCCCAGACCTAGATAAGTGAACCCCATCCCTGGTATACATGTCATTTCTGCCATAGAAGAGGTCCCAGTTGTCAATGAATGTTACTGCATTTACCTTACAGTGTTTGTCCAGACAACAATTAACACCAATTACCCTGGACAACCATTCATTTCCAACTCCTCTCTTTTGCAAAATACCACATATAACAGGGTTCCCACCCTTCTTCCTAATTATTTCTATTGCTGAACTTTACCTGCTAATCAAATCCTCACTCCTAGGTCTGCCAATATCATTGCCTCCAGCACTGAGACAAATAATAGGATTGCTCCCATTTCCTCTCATGATGTCGTCCAGACAGCTAAGAATATCCTTCATCCCAGCCCCAGGAAAACATACCCTCTGCCTTCTCTTTCTATCTCTAAGACAAAAAGCCCTATCCATAAACTCAATCTGATTGTCCCAACTCAATGTTCTTACTTCGACTGGCGGTGTGCATGACGTTCTCGACAGTCCTAGTAGAGAAGGTCTTCGCTGGGATGTCTTCACTGGCTGGCTTCATTGTATCGTTAACAATTGTCCTTGTTGGAACTGTCTTCATTGGAATATCATGGATGGTCGATTCACATTCGTCTGTTAAGAAGGAAAAAGATTAATGGTTTTCACAGCGGTCTCCTGGGCCTTCATCTTCAGCTTCGTCCCTTCAGTTCCGACTAGCATCCATTCATTAGTCCGATCATCAGCGACACTGTTTCGGGGATAATCCTTTCACATACCCTTCAGTCATTGAATTTCTCTTCTTGCTTTTGTTAATTCTGCCTTAAGCTGGAGATATAGCTGCTTATAGTCGAGGGAAGCCATTATCACGATCTCAGGCAGCTAAGAACAGAGAGCAAATTAGTCACGTCTTGACAAAGCTAAGTACAGATCACCACTTAAATCCATCCCTTCTCACTTGAAAGAGTTGTCGAAGGTGTTTTCTGTACCAGGATACCATTGTCGCAGTGTCTGGCAGAGTGAATATCAAAATAGTATACAATACCGACAGATTAATAAGTAAGACACATGTGCAACAGTTAGGTATCTTTATTCAGAAAGATACCTAATTGTATCTTCTCTGACCACGACATGAGTTTGTTTAAATCCTCCTGAAGTTCAGTGACATCTTTCTCTGAATCACTTATCCTACCTATCTTCATGTTATCAGCGAATTTATTCCCTCGTCAACGCCATTAATGTATATTATAAACAACATTGGGCATAAAACTGTTCCCTGTGGAACTCCACTTGTTATAGATCCCCATTCAGATTTTACCCCATATATGCACACTTTCTGCTTCCTGTTGGTCAGTCACGCCTCGATCCATGACTGTACTTTTTCCCCAGTGCCATGAGCTGCCACTTTCTTTAACAGTCTTTTATGTGGTACTCTATCAAACGCTTTACTAAAATCCAAATAAATAATATTGAATTTTTTTTCGAGATCAACATCCTCAAAAACTTTACTGAAGTTAGTAAATTTGTTAGGCAGGAACGGCCCCTCGTGAATCCATGCCGAGTATCATAGATCAAATTATGCTTATCAAGATGGCTTCTTATAATATCAGTCATAATTGACTCTAGTAATTTGCCTACAGTTGAGGTCAGGCTTATTGGCCGGTAATTTGACGGTAGCAACTTTTCCCCTACTTTAAAAATAGAAATTACCTTAGCCATCTTCCATATATCAGACACTACGCCTGTTTGAAGAGATATATTAAAAATGTGAGCTAATGGTTCACAAAGTTCCATTTTGCACTCCTTAAGAACCTTGAAAAAAAGTTCATCAAGGCCCGGGGATATATTTTGCTTCAATCGGTCAATCTGATTACCATATCTCTAGTGACTGTGATATTATACAATTTTTTTCTTCAGACCCACTATAAAAATTAATTACTGGGATATTGTTAGTGTCTTCCTGTGTGAAAACCGAGAGGAAATAAAGTACTAAACGTCGTGCACATCTCATTCTCCTTGTCAGTAAGTTGCCCAGAGTTATTTTTAAGGGATCTATATTTTCTCTAACTTTTGTTCTATATACCTGGAAAAAAACTTTCGGGTTCGCTTTTTATTCATTCGCCATTTTAATTTCATAGTCCCGTTTTGCTTTTCTTATCCTTTTTTTAAGTTCCCTGTTTAGTGTGTATATTGGTCTACGAGATGGTCCTTACCTATTTTGGTACATCTATAAACTCTTGCTTCTGCCCTAAAAGATATTTAAGCCTATTGTTCATCCATTTCAGGCATTTTTATTCGATTTCATTTATCTAAACGGAATAAATGTTCTTTGGGCGGTGTATATAGTGCTGAGAAAACTCATATTGATAGTTCTCTTCGATACCGCAATCCAAAGATGAAAGGTATTCTCTAAGCCCATTGTAATCTGCTAAGCGAAAATCTAGGTCTGTTACTGAATTTTCCCTACTTTCATACTTCTAATCGATAATAAAGGCAATTGATTTGTGGTTACTTGCGCCAAGTTCCTCTGTTATCTCTAGATTAAGAATAAAGGTATTCTTGTTAGCCAAAACTAGATCAAGGAGGTTATTTCCCCTCGTTGGTTCTGTCACAAACTGCTCCAAAAAACAGTCTTGAACTACCTCCAGGAAGTCGTTTGACTCAAGATTCCCAGTCAATGAATTCAAATCTATTTGACTAAAATTAGTCTTCCAAAATTACTACGTTATCTTGCCTTAAGGCCCTAACAGTTTCCTTCCAGAGTCTCCCTAGGTTCCTATCCAAGTTTGGGGGACGGTAAATCACACCTAAAATTAATTTTCATACCCTAACGAAAATTCTACACAGACTCTGTGTGTTCTTTCAGTTTTAGTACCCACATGTATGTAGCACATATATAGTCATCCCAATCCCCTTCCCGTGTCTTCTATCAACGTGGAATAACTAGAAATTCTGAATGTGACATTCAGCAGGCATGTCCCGGTTCTTCATATCAAACCACATCTCAATTGTGGCAAATAAATCAATGTTAATCACACTTGCAATTAATCTCAAATCGTCCATCTTGTTTGTAGCGCTACGACTATTTGTATAATACATTTCTAGAACCCCCCTTCTTTTTTTCCCCTCCCTGCTCAGTCCTGCTCTGTCACTATATTACTGTCCTTATCACCTAGTCCCACTGGCTTTCCAATATTCATGAATAACTCTACCTTATTCTGCCTACAGCTGGTTTCTGGGAAGCTAAAACTATAGCTACACTGAGAGTTCTTCCTGCTCATTTCTATTGTATCATAGTTCATTGTTTTCCCACAAAAACCCATGCCACTATTTCTAGTTTAAAGTCCTAACAGCTCCCTTCACTGCATTGGCCAGTGCCCTCACCCCAGACCTAGATAAGTGGACCCCTTCCCTGGCATACATGTCATTTCTGCCATAGAAGAGGTCCCAGCTGTCTATAAATGGTGCTGCATTTTCTTGACAGTGTTTTTCTAGCCAGCAGTTAACACCAATTACCCTTGACAACCATTCATTTCCAACTACTCTCCATGGCAAAATGCCACATATTACAGAGCGCCCTCCCATCTTCCTAATTATGTCTATTGCTGACATGTACCTGCTAATCAGGTCCACACTCTTATGCCTGTCAACATCGTTGCCTCCAGCTGAGACATAATATGATTGCTCCCATTACCTCTTATGATGTTATCCAGATGGCTAACAATATCCTCCATCCCAGCCCCAGGAAAACACACCCTCCTCTTCCTATCTCTAAGACAAAACGCCTTATACATATACTTAACCTGATTGTCCCCAACTATAGCAATGCTCTTACCTTCAGTGACAGTGTTCATCATGACGTTCTCGATGGTCTTTGTAGAGATGGTCTTTGCTGGCATGTCTTCACTGGCTGGCTTTGCTGTGTTGTTAACAATGGTCCTTGTTAGAATTGGCTTCGTTGGAAAATCTTGGATGGTCGATTCACATTCGTCTGATAACAAGGAAAAAGAGTTGCTGGTCTTCACACAACAGTCTCCTGGACCTTCTTCAGCTTCATTTCTTCGGTTCCAACTAGCATCCAGTCGTTGAATTTCTCTTCTTGATTCCCTTAACTCTGCCTTATGTTGAAGATGTAGGTGCTCATAGTCGAGGGAAACCAACATCACAATCTCAGGTAGCTAAGAACGGATAGCACACTAATTATGTCTTGACAGAGGCAAATCTACATCACCAGTGATCATTGTTTTTGATACATTTTGCTTTCACGGTAGGCTTTAGGCTTTTCGTTTAACCACTAATTAAGAGTAAGACTCTCACACCTCTGAAAAGGAAATTAAAGTCGACTATCACACACACACACATATATATGCAAAACAACCACTCTGAAAGAACAGAGAAATTCCAAGCGCTTTCGTGACTACTCACATTATCAAGGAACTATGAAAGTAAAGCATCCAAGGAAGCTATATAAAGGGTCTGGCCAGCACCTCACTATCAGATCCCACAATGGTTAAACACCTGACGCGCGCCGACCCAACTGGACAGGTCCTTTGCACAACTCACCCACAAACTATTCTACCCAAGAAAATTTAAAAATTATTTGTCCAGTGTATTATTAAATTCTTCCCAAATTCTATTAATTATAAATGGATCTAATTTATATAAACCAAAGGAAATATTCATATTATTGTCAAAACTGCTTTTTATGAAACAAGATTCAATTATATTCCTGTCGACCATGGACTTGCTTGATACTACTTTCTCAACTTTTTGAAAATCAATTGGATGGTTAAAATCTCTTACATGAATAAATAGAGCATTGGAATCTTGTCCAGTTCTAATGCTATATTTATGTTGTTTTAATCTTAGTTCGAGATTTTTACCAGTTTGACCGTAATAAACTTTATCGCAAATTTTACAAGGAATCTTATAGACACATCCATCAGCATTTTGGAGGGAATTCTTTATCAAAAGTTTTTTTACTGTATCAAGATTTTTGAATACAACTTTAATATTAAAAGTCTTAAGAAGAGAAGGCATATCAACCAAGTTTTCATGGTAAGGGAGAACCAACATATTTTTAGTTGAATAAGGCTGGTTGTCCCTTTTTGGATTGTAAAAAGTATTTCTAACAACTTTAAAAGATTTATCAATTACATTTCTTGGGTATTTTAAATCATTACCAATTTCATAAATTTTGGATATTTCCTCATCTATGAACTCTGGACTACAAATTCGTAAAGCTCTCAAAAACATTGATGAGAAAACAGACAGTTTGACTCTATCTTGATGCGAGGAATAATAGTGGACATAGGAACAGTTATTTGTAGGTTTTCTGTAAATTTTAAATTTGAATTCATTATTACCCTTAATAATTAAAACATCTAGAAAAGGCAATGAGTTATATATATATATATATATATATATATATATATATATATATATATATATATATATATATATATATATATATATATATATATATATATATATAGGTAGTAGGTTGGTAGACAGCAACCACCCAGGGAAGTACTACCATCCTGCCAGATGACTGTGAAACAAAAACCTGTAACTGTTTTGCATGATGGTAGGATTACTGGTTTCTTTTTCTGTCTCATAAACACGCTAGATAACAGGGATATCTTGCTACTCCTACTTACACTTTGGTCACACTTCACAGACACGCACATGCATATATATATATACATACATCTAGGTTTTTCTCCTTTTTCTAGCTCTTGTTCTTCTTTATTTCTTCTATTGTCCATGGGGAAGTGGAAAAGAATCTTTCCTCCGTAAGCCATGCGTGTCGTATGAGGCGACTAAAATGCCGGGAGCAATGGGCTAGTAACCCCTTCTCCTGTAGACATTTACTAAAAAAGAGAAGAAGAAAAACTTTATAAAACTGGGATGCTTAAATGTGCGTGGATGTAGTGCGGATGACAAGAAACAGATGATTGCTGATGTTATGAATGAAAAGAAGTTGGATGTCCTGGCCCTAAGCGAAACAAAGCTGAAGGGGGTAGGAGAGTTTCAGTGGGGGGAAATAAATGGGATTAAATCTGGAGTATCTGAGAGAGTTAGAGCAAAGGAAGGGGTAGCAGTAATGTTAAATGATCAGTTATGGAAGGAGAAAAGAGAATATGAATGTGTAAATTCAAGAATTATGTGGATTAAAGTAAAGGTTGGATGCGAGAAGTGGGTCATAATAAGCGTGTATGCACCTGGAGAAGAGAGGAATGCAGAGGAGAGAGAGAGATTTTGGGAGATGTTAAGTGAATGTATAGGAGCCTTTGAACCAAGTGAGAGAGTAATTGTGGTAGGGGACCTGAATGCTAAAGTAGGAGAAACTTTTAGAGAGGGTGTGGTAGGTAAGTTTGGGGTGCCAGGTGTAAATGATAATGGGAGCCCTTTGATTGAACTTTGTATAGAAAGGGGTTTAGTTATAGGTAATACATATTTTAAGAAAAAGAGGATAAATAAGTATACAAGATATGATATAGGGCGAAATGACAGTAGTTTGTTGGATTATGTATTGGTAGATAAAAGACTGTTGAGTAGACTTCAGGATGTACATGTTTATAGAGGGGCCACAGATATATCAGATCACTTTCTAGTTGTAGCTACACTGAGAGTAAAAGGTAGATGGGATACAAGGAGAATAGAAGCATCAGGGAAGAGAGAGGTGAAGGTTTATAAACTAAAAGAGGAGGCAGTTAGGGTAAGATATAAACAGCTATTGGAGGATAGATGGGCTAATGAGAGCATAGGCAATGGGGTCGAAGAGGTATGGGGTAGGTTTAAAAATGTAGTGTTAGAGTGTTCAGCAGAAGTTTGTGGTTACAGGAAAGTGGGTGCAGGAGGGAAGAGGAGCGATTGGTGGAATGATGATGTAAAGAGAGTAGTAAGGGAGAAAAAGTTAGCATATGAGAAGTTTTTACAAAGTAGAAGTGATGCAAGGAGGGAAGAGTATATGGAGAAAAAGAGAGAGGTTAAGAGAGTGGTGAAGCAATGTAAAAAGAGAGCAAATGAGAGAGTGGGTGAGATGTTATCAACAAATTTTGTTGAAAATAAGAAAAAGTTTTGGAGTGAGATAAACAAGTTAAGAAAGCCTAGAGAACAAATGGATTTGTCAGTTAAAAATAGGAGAGGAGAGTTATTAAATGGAGAGTTAGAGGTATTGGGAAGATGGAGGGAATATTTTGAGGAATTGTTAAATGTTGATGAAGATAGGGAAGCTGTGATTTCGTGTATAGGGCAAGGAGGAATAACATCTTGTAGGAGTGAGGAAGAGCCAGTTGTGAGTGTGGGGGAAGTTCGTGAGGCAGTAGGTAAAATGAAAGGGGGTAAGGCAGCTGGGATTGATGGGATAAAGATAGAAATGTTAAAAGCAGGTGGGGATATAGTTTTGGAGTGGTTGGTGCAATTATTTAATAAATGTATGGAAGAGGGTAAGGTACCTAGGGATTGGCAGAGAGCATGCATAGTTCCTTTGTATAAAGGCAAAGGGGATAAAAGAGAGTGCAAAAATTATAGGGGGATAAGTCTGTTGAGTATACCTGGTAAAGTGTATGGTAGAGTTATAATTGAAAGAATTAAGAGTAAGACGGAAAATAGGATAGCAGATGAACAAGGAGGCTTTAGGAAAGGTAGGGGGTGTGTGGACCAGGTGTTTACAGTGAAACATATAAGTGAACAGTATTTAGATAAGGCTAAAGAGGTCTTTGTGGCATTTATGGATTTGGAAAAGGCGTATGACAGGGTGGATAGGGGGACAATGTGGCAGATGTTGCGAGTGTATGGTGTAGGAGGTAGGTTACTGAAAGCAGTAAAGAGTTTTTACGAGGATAGTGAGGCTCAAGTTAGAGTATGTAGGAAAGAGGGAAATTTTTTCCCAGTAAAAGTAGGCCTTAGACAAGGATGTGTGATGTCACCGTGGTTGTTTAATATATTTATAGATGGGGTTGTAAGAGAAGTAAATGCGAGGGTCTTGGCAAGAGGCGTGGAGTTAAAAGATAAAGAATCACACACAAAGTGGGAGTTGTCACAGCTGCTCTTTGCTGATGACACTGTGCTCTTGGGAGATTCTGAAGAGAAGTTGCAGAGATTGGTGGATGAATTTGGTAGGGTGTGCAAAAGAAGAAAATTAAAGGTGAATACAGGAAAGAGTAAGGTTATGAGGATAACAAAAAGATTAGGTGATGAAAGATTGAATATCAGATTGGAGGGAGAGAGTATGGAGGAGGTGAACGTATTCAGATATTTGGGAGTGGACGTGTCAGCAGATGGGTCTATGAAAGATGAGGTGAATCATAGAATTGATGAGGGAAAAAGAGTGAGTGGTGCACTTAGGAGTTTGTGGAGACAAAGAACTTTGTCCTTGGAGGCAAAGAGGGGAATGTATGAGAGTATAGTTTTACCAACGCTCTTATATGGGTGTGAAGCATGGGTGATGAATGTTGCAGCGAGGAGAAGGCTGGAGGCAGTGGAGATGTCATGTCTGAGGGCAATGTGTGGTGTGAATATAATGCAGAGAATTCGTAATTTGGAAGTTAGGAGGAGGTGCGGGATTACCAAAACTGTTGTCCAGAGGGCTGAGGAAGGGTTGTTGAGGTGGTTCGGACATGTAGAGAGAATGGAGCGAAACAGAATGACTTCAAGAGTGTATCAGTCTGTAGTGGAAGGAAGGCGGGGTAGGGGTCGGCCTAGGAAAGGTTGGAGGGAGGGGGTAAAGGAGGTTTTGTGTGCGAGGGGCTTGGACTTCCAGCAGGCATGCGTGAGCGTGTTTGATAGGAGTGAATGGAGACAAATGGTTTTTAATACTTGACGTGCTGTTGGAGTGTGAGCAAAGTAACATTTATGAATGGATTCAGGGAAACCGGCAGGCCGGACTTGAGTCCTGGAGATGGGAAATACAGTGCCTGCACTCTGAAGGAGGGGTGTTAATGTTGCAATTTAAAAACTGTAGTGTAAAGCACCCTTCTGGCAAGACAGTGATGGAGTGAATGATGGTGAAAGTTTTTCTTTTTCGGGCCACCCTGCCTTGGTGGGAATCGGCCAGTGTGATAATAATAATAAATAATATTTATATATATATATATATATATATATATATATATATATATATATATATATATATATATATATATATATTACGAATAGATCTTTTTTAAAAAGGTTCAGAATTACCCCGGGTTACGTTTTCTTCTCAAGGAGAAAAAGGGGGGGGTCTCCTTTTATTCTAATACAGTTATTGAAACAAATTCCTTGACGTTTCGTTTATATCAATCTTAATCAAAAGGGGTAACTCAAGACAAAGCCGTCTATACTATGTTAACTTTAATGAACATGTTTATCTTCATTCAGAGTATACAATAATGGTATATTCAAATTCTTATGAATTGGGCCCATTAAATACTAAGCAATTTCAATGCTTAAAATATACCAATTTAATAATCTTTGTACATACTATTTAAATTACTATATATACTTCCTTACAGCTCAGATAGAGGTACCACTTTTCCAATAACTGAGAAAACACCAATTTCCCAAGCTCGTCCTTGCATTAGGGAGGTGTATGCGAACACTGTAAAATAATCCTCGAATAGATGAGTTGGTCCGTTTCCCCATTCACAGGGTAGACGAGGAAGAGCCAAAGCTAAGTAGGACTGTTCTCAGAGCTTGCCCGAGAGAGACTGCCGGGAACAACCCTCGTGAATGGCAGGTAAACAGAAGGCGCCAAATCATGACGCCATAAACAACCCAACTCTTGGACAAAGTCGAGCTTGTTATACTTAACCGTACATACATACACAAATGATGAAGGATGACTGATAATACTATGACGATCCAGCGGCTTCTGTTTAGCTATTACCGAAGCAGCTAGCGAGGTAATATTATCTGGATGATAAAAGCAAAGAAATATTACGATACAACGTAACAATATATATATGAATAAGAATTCTCCCCAGAGCCAGGGCTTAATTTAGCAGCGGAAAGCTTGATGGAGATGGGGAGCGAAGAAAGGCGCAGGAGTTCACGTGGAGTTTATTTTACTGTCATATTTGGACCGATCCATTCTTTAACTTTTTAAACACTACTTTCGGTAAGGACGTGAGTTGTGCATAGTTGTCGAATTCTTCGATGAATTGTTTTACAAAATCCTGGACTTGTCATGGTATGAAGTTATCTGGGTCAACGCAGGTGTATTTGACAGTTCCATTGCAGAGTCTTTGGCGAACATGGTGTTCTTGTTGGTAGTGAAGAATATATATATATATATATATATATATATATATATATATATATATATATATATATATATATATATATATATATATATATATATATATATATATATATATATATATATATATATTATTTTTTTATTTTATTATCACACTGGCCGATTCCCACCAAGGCAGGGTGGCCCGAAAAAGAAAAACTTTCACCATCATTCACTCCATCACTGTCTTGCCAGAAGGGTGCTTTACACTACAGTTTTTAAACTGCAACATTAACACCCCTCCTTCAGAGTGCAGGCACTGTACTTCCCATCTCCAGGACTCAAGTCTGGCCTGCCGGTTTCCCTGAATCCCTTCATAAATGTTACTTTGCTCACACTCCAACAGCACGTCAAGTATTAAAAACCATTTGTCTCCATTCACTCCTATCAAACACGCTCACGCATGCCTGCTGGAAGTCCAAGCCCCTCGCACACAAAACCTCCTTTACCCCCTCCCTCCAACCCTTCCTAGGCCGACCCCTACCCCGCCTTCCTTCCACTACAGACTGATACACTCTTGAAGTCATTCTGTTTCGCTCCATTCTCTCTACATGTCCGAACCACCTCAACAACCCTTCCTCAGCCCTCTGGACAACAGTTTTGGTAATCCCGCACCTCCTCCTAACTTCCAAACTACGAATTCTCTGCATTATATTCACACCACACATTGCCCTCAGACATGACATCTCCACTGCCTCCAGCCTTCTCCTCGCTGCAACATTCATCACCCACGTTTCACACCCATATAAGAGCGTTGGTAAAACTATACTCTCATACATTCCCCTCTTTGCCTCCAAGGACAAAGTTCTTTGTCTCCACAGACTCCTAAGTGCACCACTCACTCTTTTTCCCTCATCAATTCTATGATTCACCTCATCTTTCATAGACCCATCCGCTGACACGTCCACTCCCAAATATCTGAATACGTTCACCTCCTCCATACTCTCTCCCTCCAATCTGATATTCAATCTTTCATCATCTAATCTTTTTGTTATCCTCATAACCTTACTCTTTCCTGTATTCACCTTTAATTTTCTTCTTTTGCACACCCTACCAAATTCATCCACCAATCTCTGCAGCTTCTCTTCAGAATCTCCCAAGAGCACAGTGTCATCAGCAAAGAGCAGCTGTGACAACTCCCACTTTGTGTGTGATTCTTTATCTTTTAACTCCACGCCTCTTGCCAAGACCCTCGCATTTACTTCTCTTACAACCCCATCTATAAATATATTAAACAACCACGGTGACATCACACATCCTTGTCTAAGGCCTACTTTTACTGGGAAAAAATTTCCCTCTTTCCTACATACTCTAACTTGAGCCTCACTATCCTCGTAAAAACTCTTCACTGCTTTCAGTAACCTACCTCCTACACCATACACTTGCAACATCTGCCACATTGCCCCCCTATCCACCCTGTCATACGCCTTTTCCAAATCCATAAATGCCACAAAGACCTCTTTAGCCTTATCTAAATACTGTTCACTTATATGTTTCACTGTAAACACCTGGTCCACACACCCCCTACCTTTCCTAAAGCCTCCTTGTTCATCTGCTATCCTATTCTCCGTCTTACTCTTAATTCTTTCAATTATAACTCTACCATACACTTTACCAGGTACACTCAACAGACTTATCCCCCTATAATTTTTGCACTCTCTTTTATCCCCTTTGCCTTTATACAAAGGAACTATGCATGCTCTCTGCCAATCCCTAGGTACCTTACCCTCTTCCATACATTTATTAAATAATTGCACCAACCACTCCAAAACTATATCCCCACCTGCTTTTAACATTTCTATCTTTATCCCATCAATCCCGGCTGCCTTACCCCCTTTCATTTTACCTACTACCTCACGAACTTCCCCCACACTCACAACTGGCTCTTCCTCACTCCTACAAGATGTTATTCCTCCTTGCCCTATACACGAAATCACAGCTTCCCTATCTTCATCAACATTTAACAATTCCTCAAAATATTCCCTCCATCTTCCCAATACCTCTAACTCTCCATTTAATAACTCTCCTCTCCTATTTTTAACTGACAAATCCATTTGTTCTCTAGGCTTTCTTAACTTGTTAATCTCACTCCAAAACTTTTTCTTATTTTCAACAAAATTTGTTGATAACATCTCACCCACTCTCTCATTTGCTCTCTTTTTACATTGCTTCACCACTCTCTTAACCTCTCTCTTTTTCTCCATATACTCTTCCCTCCTTGCATCACTTCTACTTTGTAAAAACTTCTCATATGCTAACTTTTTCTCCCTTACTACTCTCTTTACATCATCATTCCACCAATCGCTCCTCTTCCCTCCTGCACCCACTTTCCTGTAACCACAAACTTCTGCTGAACACTCTAACACTACATTTTTAAACCTACCCCATACCTCTTCGACCCCATTGCCTATGCTCTCATTAGCCCATCTATCCTCCAATAGCTGTTTATATCTTACCCTAACTGCCTCCTCTTTTAGTTTATAAACCTTCACCTCTCTCTTCCCTGATGCTTCTATTCTCCTTGTATCCCATCTACCTTTTACTCTCAGTGTAGCTACAACTAGAAAGTGATCTGATATATCTGTGGCCCCTCTATAAACATGTACATCCTGAAGTCTACTCAACAGTCTTTTATCTACCAATACATAATCCAACAAACTACTGTCATTTCGCCCTACATCATATCGTGTATACTTATTTATCCTCTTTTTCTTAAAATATGTATTACCTATAACTAAACCCCTTTCTATACAAAGTTCAATCAAAGGGCTCCCATTATCATTTACACCTGGCACCCCAAACTTACCTACCACACCCTCTCTAAAAGTTTCTCCTACTTTAGCATTCAGGTCCCCTACCACAATTACTCTCTCACTTGGTTCAAAGGCTCCTATACATTCACTTAACATCTCCCAAAATCTCTCTCTCTCCTCTGCATTCCTCTCTTCTCCAGGTGCATACACGCTTATTATGACCCACTTCTCGCATCCAACCTTTACTTTAATCCACATAATTCTTGAATTTACACATTCATATTCTCTTTTCTCCTTCCATAACTGATCATTTAACATTACTGCTACACCTTCCTTTGCTCTAACTCTCTCAGATACTCCAGATTTAATCCCATTTATTTCCCCCCACTGAAACTCTCCTACCCCCTTCAGCTTTGTTTCGCTTAGAGCCAGGACATCCAACTTCTTTTCATTCATAACATCAGCAATCATTTGTTTCTTGTCATCCGCACTACATCCACGCACATTTAAGCATCCCAGTTTTATAAAGTTTTTCTTCTTCTCTTTTTTAGTAAATGTATACAGGAGAAGGGGTTACTAGCCCATTGCTCCCGGCATTTTAGTCGCCTCATACTAGTCGCCTACATATATATATATGTATATATATATATATATATATATATATATATATATATATATATATATATATATATATATATATATATATATATATATATATATATATATATTTATATTGTTTTGTATTACTATATCAAGAATTTTAAATGCAACTAGAATTTTGCAGTTCTTAAATAGAGAAGGTATATCAAGAAAGTTTTCAGGACATGGCAGAACCATCATATTCTTGGTTGAATATAGTTCCTTATCCATTCTAGGATTATAAAATGTATTGTAATTTAAAAAAAAAAAGCCAATGAAAATTGGATATTTTACATCAAATGCTATTTCATAACTCTTCAGTATTTCCTCATCTATGAACTCTGAGCTGAAAATCAAATAGAGTATCCTCTGTCCTCTACCAAGACTTTAAAAGTGAGTCTAGAGAAGTGTCCCTAGGTACACCACAGGGAGGAGTTCTCAGTTCCATGCTATTTAATATTCTGATTAATGCTCTCCTAAATGTTCTACCTGCCTCACCTAAACATATAGCTATAAGCTATGCTGATGACATCATGATCCACACAACAGGGCATAAGAAGATGAATACAATACTTAATGAAGTTCAAGCAATTTGTAATCAACTAGGTCTCATAATATCTTCCTCTAAAACAAAGATATTAACAAGCAAACGACATCCCCCACCCATCTATTTGCAGGGTGAAAACATCAGCTACGTTAAAACTTACAGATATCTTGGTGTAGATGTACCCTTTAACAAATCCACTATACCACAACTAAATAAGAAATGCAAAGATAGGCTAAATGCTCTCAAAACTGTTGCTGGTTACAACCCCAACTATGGTGCTAATGTGAGAATCGTGAGAATGATGTACATAGCCTATGTTAGGTCCTTAATTGATTATGCTGCTCCCATATTGATATTAGCTAGAAAAAGTTCCCTCCGACATTTGGAGTTAATGCAAAATGAAGCTCTCAGAATTATTCTCGGTTGTCCCAAATCTACAAAGGTTCTTAATATGAGGAAGAAGCTAGGTATTTCTAGTATCAATGATAGGATTGTTGAGATTAACACTGTACTCGGTATTATAATGTTAAGAAATGAACCAGACACTGTCACAATGAACCAGACACTGTCATAATGAACCTTACCAAGTGTCTAGAAGTAAATACACACAGATCTAAATGGATTGTGAAAACGTGCAATTGCATTAAGTTTTATAACCTGTATGAACTGTATCACTGTAGACAACAAGAGCATTTCACCCCTCCATGAAAGATGTGTTCATTTAATATCACATACCTGCAAGTCCCTCCCAAGAAGCTCATTGCTATTAATCCCTTCCTTAAATCACTTGTTAAAGCAACTGCTCAAGAAGAAATTTCTCGCCTAGCTGGTAGTAATAAGTTATCACAAGTAATATACACTGATGAATCTAAACAGGAGTCTTCTGGCAGGGCTGCATCTGCTCTTGCTGCCACTTCCCTAGTTAAGAACGATAATAGACTTGTTGAACTAGGCATAAGAATTAACAACTGGGCGTCTACATTGCAAACTGAACTGTTTGCTATCCTAATGGCGCTAAAGCTAACCTATGACACTGAGCTAGACTCTATCATCATTGCTGATTCTATGTCATCACTGAAGGCTCTTAACTCATATAATGACTCCAACAACATGCTCATTGGAGAAGCCAGGTATAGATACTCAAAAATCAGGGACAAAGGAATTAATGTACAATTGCTATTGTACAATTGCTATGGATCCCATCACACACTGGATTACTCCTTCATGATAAAGTTGATATGTTAGCTAAGAAGAGTACCTAGACGGAGAGTGTAGAATATAACTTTGGTATATCTGTGTCTAGCATTAGGAATAATATTAGGGGAGAAGTAAATAATGAAAATGATTGTTATAGATAAGTATGTTTATGGAGCAACTTGCAATGTGAACAGACTGACTGATGTTGTAGTGGCCAGACTTAGGCTTGGTTATAAGTACTTCTGGCAGTTTGGGAGACACACAGATGATCAAACTAAATGTAAATTATGTGATCAGGCATATGGTCACTGTCTTGAACACAATGTGCTTAATTGTCCACTTATTGAGGAAGACGGAGATAGACAATATAATAACCCACGTGACATGTCAAGATATCTTATTAATGAAAATAAGATACCAGATATACAAAGCAAATTTCCTAAATTTGCCTGTAACAGATAATTGAACTATAGATATGTAGATATAAATCCATACGTATTCCTGTTAACCCTTTGGGGCCTAGTTCCTAGGCCTTTTGTGTATCCATATGCTCTTGCCCTACCGTCAACAGGATGGATATGGGGTCCACAATAAACTTGCCACTTCGGTGGCAAAATCTAAATCTGAGCTGCAAATGCGCAGAGTTCTCAAGAACATGGAGGAGAACACAGAACGTTTAACTCTGTCCAAAAGTGATGAATAATAGTGTACATAACAGCAGTTATTTGTTGATTTTTTGTATATTTTGAATTTAAATTATTGGTTTCTTTTAATAATTAAAGTATCTAAAAATGACAGTGAGTTACTTTGTTCAAGCAGCAAATTTTATGGATGGAGCTAGGATAGCTTATTTTAGTAGGAATTGATTTATATCTATATTCTTAGGCATTAAACATAGAACGCCACCCACATATCTGTACCATTTAGCTTTATCAGGAAAAATTCTGTTAAGCAGTCTGGTTTGCTGAGGACTGGTGAGAGAAGATTTCCCGTTGCCATACCAATTTTTTAATGTAAAACTCTCCATTAAACACACTTTACATCAACAACACAACGTTTAATAAATCAATAACTGTTGATACGAACATTGGTCATCATAATTACAGAAGTCTTCTGATGGGAAACTTAGTAAATCATCAACTGGGACGTTTGTGAATTACGATGTGACATCAAAACTAACCATATTGTAATCATATAAGTCAGTACCATTTTTCAGCATTCGACTTAAGGGGCACTTCAATTTCCCTGTCTTCTAATAATATATTATTTTTTCCCTGTAATCTACCTTGTCCATGATTACTATCTCATTTGTTTTGTCTGATTTCATAAGGTGAAGTCCAGGATCTTTCCTTAATTCATGGTATAATTTAACAAATCTTTGAGGACGATTGTGTTGTAGACAAACCAAATGCGATAGTAATTAGGAACAAGGTAGATTATAGGGGAAAATAATAATGGTATTAGGAGACAGGGAAACTGAGGCGCCTCGTAAGAAGACCGTTGTGCAGGCGAAATGTTTCCACAATGAAGATAACCAAATATTGCAAATATGTTTTATTCATTAACATGCCAGCGAGTCTCAAGATCTTCCTAACGTGACCAGTAGACGTACCGGGGTGTTTCTCAAATACTAACCCACTGTTTTTTGTACCACCTTTTAATGCTCTCTCCTACCTAAAAATTTAAATGCACTACTTCGCAGCAGACTTGAAAAAGTCTGCTGCGAAAAGGAAACGTCGTCTAAATGAACTTTCCAGTTGCTGCTGAAAGTATTCCCAAAGTGTCTACTGCTAAAAACTATTTTCCACTATATTTCACAAGAGAAATTTTCTTTAATTATTTCATATAATAATAAATTGCTTTTTAATGGGTAGTCTTTTGTATATTGTATTTATTAATAATATTTAACTTCAAATGCCTCATATATAAATCTTGTGAAATAAGGTTCATAGATTTATTTGTCCTCTGTTTTAGAAAGGAATCTGAAAGAAAATTCTTGGCAATTTCTTGATCCTTTTTATTACATGATAATCTTATAAAAACTATAATAATATCCATTGCAGGAGAAGGAACACAGACGCCAGTGACTAACAGCAGTGATTCGCTCCAGGATACCGACAGTGACAATAACGAAGGTAACAACAATGTTGTGTGGATGTTCTGTGGTGTCGCCGGAGCCATCGCTATGGTGTTGTTGGGACTGAAGTTCGTCATCAAAGAGATCATTATCAAAACACACAGGCAGCAAGAGAACCTACAGTGTTCTGCCTCCAACATCATGCACACACCTGCACCTACATCTCCCGAAGCATCTCCTTCAACACCTGGGTTAGGCACTGAGAGTCAAGTCTTGCATCTTGGATCACTGGGCATCAGAACCATCCTCTCAGAATCACCTTGTGCACCTCGGTGTTGTGTATTAAACGACCGTTTGCTTCTACAGTACAAAGCGGTCCGGTTTCTACCTGAATTTGATGGTGCTGGAGAGAGCAATGATGTAAATATTAGTAGTGGGAATTTAAGCACAACGGTACGATGTGGAAATTTTGAATACAGAACACTTCCAAGGAAGACTGGTGTGCAGCCATCAGCAACCAAGGTGCAGATACGCTCTTCTCTCGATGACCATGTATATGAGAGTGTTACAGACTATGAAGTATCACCTGGTAGCCACACTAGCAACAACAGCATTTATGATTCATATGACTCATTCTGTCAACAAACTTGATGAGGGAGACTGTCAGAGAATGTGATCATGAACAGAATTCTCCAGTGAAGGTAATCTTAGTCTGTACGGGTGTAGCGCTCTTCCATGATTATAATAACAATCTTTGAAATTGTTATGAGTTATAGTGTGGTTCCCTGCTGAACTATATAAGTTACTGTGATAATTATTTCGTACTCTTATTACTGCCGTGTTTTATCAAGTCTTCATGCACAGCAATATATTATATTAATCAACATACAATGTGTCCAGTTTCAAATATAAACTACAGTTTATAGAATATAATCTAGAGTACATAGAATATAGAAACAACTTTTATTATTTAGCAATGGATAATATTAAATTGGGTTTAATATGAAGGACCCCAATGGAAATAAGTCACTTTGTCTGGCTTTTTTGGGTTATCCTAGATTCCCTATGCATATGCTGCTATGTATGATAATCTGTGCAATTGTATTTGTGTATGCCTGAATAAACTTACTTATTAACTTAATGTAAAATTTGTCTGTTCATTCCACACTACTTTACCTTCCACCCATATACTTTTTGTTTTTGGGGGCAATGTTTGTTGTAGAGGCATTGGGCTTTTTTAGAAAATTATTTATACATTCATTTATGTCTGTATATGTTTCGAGCTCATTTTGCCAATCGATGTTATTCATAGCTGCTATAAAGTTGTTAACAGCTGTCTTGTCATGTAGTCTGAAGGTTGCTTTAATAATGTCTTGTGGCAATTTGCCCAGATTAGTTATGAGAAAGGTTGGGTAGTGGTCTGTAGTGTTGTCTGTGATTATGCCTGATTTTAAAGGGGATATGGCATTTGTCCAGATGTGGTCTATTAAGGAGATATTTGTCTCGGTGATTCTTGTAGGTTTAGATATTGCTGGTAGCAACAGGCAGTTGCTTATAGTGTTTGTGAATTCGGTTACTTGTGGGTCCTGGTCGTATAGTATGTTTATGTTGAAATCACCTGTTAGTAGCAGGTGGTCTTTATTCATGTGTGCATCAGTAATCATGTTTCCTAGTTTGTAACTAAAGTGGTAAATGTTTGACTGTGGTACTCTGTAGATGTTTATAACTGTGAGGGGCTTTTTGCAGGTCTTTTGATTTAAATTTGGCTATGATATATTCTCCATGTTCATCCCTTGTGCAAGATTTATTGATACATTCGAGTTGATTTGAGTAGTATATAGCTGTTCCTCCCCCTTGCTGGTCTGTTCTACAGTTGTGTATGGACATGTAGCCAGGAATGGTATAGAAATCTGTAATATCAGGCTTAAGCCAGGTTTCTGTGAGTGTGATGATTGATATATTGGAATGAAGGGAATTGAGTAATGCTGTGAGGTCGTCATAATGTTTGCTCAAGGATCTGACATTGTAGTTAAAGATGGTTATGTTATTGTTTGCACTGAGTAATGTCTTTGCTTGGTCTGCTGTGTAGTAATTACAGTTACTGGTTGATTCATGTAATTCATTTTGTAAAAAGTTTACATCAGGATCTATGTCTGTAGTCATAAGATGAGAGTAATTTTACAAACTAGATTTTCTGAGTAAAATAATATAAGAGTTATACTGAATCTACAACTAGACTTAGGAATAATACTATGTAATTATTCTAAAACTTTTAAAAATATAGAACAACTATGGATTATTATAGAATAGATAATTCAGTTATACATTTTGGGATCTAAATAGCACCTTAATTATTTTAAAAAATGTGAGCTTATGAACTACGGTAGATATTTACAGCTAAAATAAAGGAGCTAGTGAATATAATAATCAAAGAATGAATTAAAAAAACAAAAACAGTAGCACCTGAGATAGTCAATAGCACCTGGATTATTTTAATAAATGTGACTATATGGACAAGAGGGAAAAATATTAAAACACCTGAAACTGACCCTTTAATTGTTATTAAAACTAATGAGTATAGCAGTTACTGAATAAAGGGCGGTACAATGTATTGGTATATAGAAAATTATTTCAGGAGAAATGTAAAAAGGGACTAAATTAAGTAGTGGTAAACAACCTTTAAAGGATAGATAGTCACTATGATATGAAATTAACCTGAGAGTAAGATTTGACTTATAGCATAAAGTTTGAGCAATTAATATCACAAAAGCGAGCGGCCCATGTCCTTTCGCATGCTATTATCACTAGAAACTAGCACTTTCCCGACACTACTCGAGACAGCAAGGGTTACACCAATACATAAAGGTGGTGACCCTACAGACGTAAACAGCTATAGGCCAATATCAAACTTACCATTGCTATCCAAAATCTTCGAGAAACTCGTGCACAGGAGACTATATTCATTTATAACGTCACAAAACATACTCAACCACTGAAGATTTGGATTTAGGAAAAATAAAAGCACTAATGATGCAATTATGAAAATGCTAGACCTGCTTTACACAGCATTGGAAAATAAGGAATATCCGCTAGGAATTTTTATTGACCTTTTATTGGCCTGTACATTGCAGAGTCACTTGTTTGCACAGAACTGCTAAATGCCTCAAATGATGTAGTGGAAGTTTTAGCAGTAAAGGTCGAGAACCAAAACCTAGTCATTGTGGTAGTCTACAAGCCTCCGGATGCAACATCCCAGCAATTCCAGGAACAGCTGTTAAAAATTGACCACTGTATGGAAAATCTTCCAGCTCCTGCACCCAACATCTTGCTCCTGGGGGATTTCAACTTAAGGCACCTAAAATGGAGGAATATATCAAATAATATTGTTGCAGAAATAACACCAGGAGGCAGCTCTGATGAAAACTCACACTCACACGAGCTTTTAAATCTCTGCACAAAATTCAATTTAAACCAGCAAATAATAGAGCCTACTAGACTGGAGAATACACTAGACCTCATCTTAACTAACAATGATGATCTGATAAGAAATGTCACCATATCAAAAACAATATACTCAGATCACAACATAATTGAGGTTCAGTCATGTATGCGCGGAGCCCCAGACCGACATAATGAGATTAGTCACGAGGGAGCATTCACCAAATTCAACTTCAATAACAAAAACATAAAGTGGGACCAAGTAAACCAAGTCCTAACCGATATAAGCTGGGAAGATATACTAAGCAACACAGACCCCAACTTATGCCTAGAACAGATTAACTCGGTGGCACTCGATGTATGCACAAGGCTTATTCCTCTAAGAAAAAGGAGGAGTAGATGTAAAATAGAAAGAGACAGGCGCTCCCTTTACAGGCGACGGAAAAGAATAACAGAGCGGCTGAAAGAGGTCAATATATCTGAAATGCGTAGGGAGACACTGGTCAGAGAAATAGCAAGCATCAAACTTAAGCTAAAAGAATCCTTTAGGAGTCAGGAATCGCGGGAAGAACTAAAAGCCATAAATGAAATCGAAAGAAACCCAAAGTATTTCTTCTCCTATGCCAAATCAAAGTCGAGAACAACGTCCAGTATTGGGCCCCTACTTAAACAAGATGGGTCCTACACAGATGACAGCAAGGAAATGAGTGAGCTACTCAAGTCCCAATATGACTCAGTTTTTAGCAAGCCGCTAACCAGACTGAGAGTCGAAGATCAAAATGAATTTTTTATGAGAGAGCCACAAAATTTGATTAACACAAGCCTATCCGATGTTATCCTGACGCCAAATGACTTCGAACAGGCGATAAATGACATGCCCATGCACTCTGCCCCAGGGCCAGACTCATGGAACTCTGTGTTCATCAAGAACTGCAAGAAGCCCCTATCACGAGCCTTTTCCATCCTATGGAGAGGGAGCATGGACACGGGGGTCGTCCCACAGTTACTAAAAATAACAGACATAGCCCCACTCCACAAAAGGGGCAGTAAAGCAACAGCAAAGAACTACAGACCATAACATCCCATATCATAAAAATCTTTGAAAGGGTTCTAAGAAGCAAGATCACCACCCATCTAGAAACCCATCAGTTACACAACCCAGGGCAACATGGGTTTAGAACAGGTCGCTCCTGTCTGTCTCAACTATTGGATCACTACGACAAGGTCCTAAATGCACTAGAAGACAAAAAGAATGCAGATGTAATATATACAGACTTTGCAAAAGCCTTCGACAAGTGTGACCATGGCGTAATAGCGCACAAAATGCGTGCTGAAGGAATAACAGGAAAAGTCGGTCGATGGATCTATAATTTCCTCACTAACAGAACACAGAGAGTAGTCGTCAACAGAGTAAAGTCCGAGGCAGCTACGGTGAAAAGCTCTGTTCCACAAGGCACAGTACTCGCTCCCATCTTGTTCCTCATCCTCATATCCGACATAGACAAGGATGTCAGCCACAGCACCGTGTCTTCCTTTGCAGATGACACCCGAATCTGCATGACAGTGTCTTCCATTGCAGACACTGCAAAGCTCCAGGCGGACATCAACCAAATCTTTCAGTGGGCTGCAGAAAACAATATGAAGTTTAACGATGAGAAATTTCAGCTACTCAGATATGGTAAACATGAGGAAATTAAATCTTCATCAGAGTACAAAACAAATTCTGGCCACAAAATAGAGCGAAACACCAACGTCAAAGACCTGGGAGTGATCATGTCGGAGGATCTCACCTTCAAGGACCATAACATTGTATCAATCGCATCTGCTAGAAAAATGACAGGATGGATAATGAGAACCTTCAAAACTAGGGAGGCCAAGCCCATGATGACACTCTTCAGGTCACTTGTTCTATCTAGGCTGGAATATTGCTGCACACTAACAGCACCTTTCAAGGCAGGTGAAATTGCCGACCTAGAAAATGTACAGAGAACTTTCACGGCTCGCATAACGGAGATAAAACACCTCAATTATTGGGAGCGCTTGAGGTTCCTAAACCTGTATTCCCTGGAACGCAGGAGGGAGAGATACATGATTATATACACCTGGAAAATCCTAGAGGGACTAGTACCGAACTTGCACACGAAAATCACTCACTACGAAAGCAAAAGACTTGGCAGACGATGCACCATCCCCCCAATGAAAAGCAGGGGTGTCACTAGCACGTTAAGAGACCATACAATAAGTGTCAGGGGCCTGAGACTGTTCAACTGCCTCCCAGCACACATAAGGGGGATTACCAACAGACCCCTGGCAGTCTTCAAGCTGGCACTGGACAAGCACCTAAAGTCAGTTCCTGATCAGCCGGGCTGTGGCTCGTACGTTGGTTTGCGTGCAGCCAGCAGCAACAGCCTGGTTGATCAGGCTCTGATCCACCAGGAGGCCTGGTCACAGACCGGGCCGCGGGGGCGTTGACCCCCGGAACTCTCTTCAGGTAAACTCCAGGTAAGAAAAGCGTTTGACACAGTAGACCACGGCATCCTACTCCACAAACTTGACCACTATGGTATAAGAGGCCATGCGCTTGCATATTTTAAATCCTACCTTTCTAACAGGTATCAGTATGTCACCATTAAAGACACAGCCTCATCAATACGGCCACTTGATACTGGAGTTCCGCAGAGAAGTGTCCTTGGACCCCTGCTCTTCCTCATTTACATCAATGATCTTCCAAACATATCCCAACACCTGAAACCCATTCTCTTTGCTGACGGCACGACTTATGTCATCTCCCACCCTAATCTTGCCACCCTCAACACCATTGTTAATGAGGAGCTGCTCAAAATATCGACTTGGATGACAGCCAATAAACTTACACTTAACACTGGCAAAACCTACTATATTATGTTTGGTAGCAGAACAGGTGTTGCGCAACTTAACATTAAGATCGACAACACTCTAATTGCCAGACGTAATGAGGGCAAATTCCTTGGCCTATACCTCGACAACAACCTAAATTTCAGCACCCATATCCAACACATGACAAAAAAAGTATCCAAAACGATGGGGATCCTTTCCAAGATACGATACTACGTGCCACAAACTGCCCTTCTCACACTATACCATTCACTTATATATCCATACCTCACCTATGCTATCTGTGCTTGGGGTTCAACTGCAGCAACACACCTAAAGCCAATAATAACCCAACAAAAAGCTGCAGTAAGAATAATCACTAAATCCCATCCCTGGTAACACCCCCCCCCCACTCTTCATAGATCTAAACTTACTCCCTGTTCAGAACATCCACACTTACTACTGTGCAATCTATGTCTACAGGACCTTAAATTTCAATATTAACCTTGACCTAAAACGCTTTCTTGATAGTTGTGACAGGATCCAAAAGCATAACACCAGACACAAACATCTCTATGACATTCCCCGTGTTCGACTAAACCTTTACAAAAAATCATTGTATTTCAAAGGACCTAAAATCTGGAACACACTACCTGAAAACTCTGGAACTGCAGACACATTCATCACTTTCAAAACTACAGTTAGAAAACATCTTATCTCCCTGATCCACCCCGACAACTAACTACATGATAACCACCTGGTGGTTCACAATTACACTCACTCATCCACTGACTATAAACCCAGAAATACTAATCTTAATCTTAAAATAATAAATCCTAACTAGTCATAAGTTTACCTATGATACTTCAATATAGACACTTTGTATTGTGCCAAAACAAAAGCATTCACATTGCTAAACTCACAAATTATGATGTAGTCACTTAGCCTTAATACCATAATCTGTAAGGATTTAATGTTAAGAATTAATCTAAGTCTGCTCGAAATGCCTAGCCATGCTAGGTGTCCTAGTGGCCCCCTCTGTAATTAGTATTTTATAACATGTAAACCACACAATATCCAAAACCTGTAAACCCCACATTGTAACCCTTATAGAGAATAAACATACACTAGTTGGTTATTTGTAGTTTGGGAGCAAAGGGAAAATTTGGTCAAATTGTAAGAGAATTATAACAGTGTTTAAATAGGAATAATTGGTAATACAAATATTATTATAGAATAAGTATCTTATTATCAAATAATAAATAGTATGTCCTTGTTTGAATACGGGGTGGAAAAAGTATTTTTTTCGTCTAACAACGAGTTTATTTATGTTCTGAGTGGAGCGGTCATGTAACCGAAAGCTCCATAGATCTCATCATCATACTGATGAATAAGAAACACTTACAACACATGGGTAATTTTATAGCCTGTACATGGAAAACAAAGTTTTTTTTTAGGTAATCAGTCCCTCAGCCTTGATTGGTGGTCAGTCCCAGAGCCTAAAGCAGAGACTGTCAATATCATGATAATATATTAGTGAGAAACGAAGTTCTGAAAATGGTCTTTTCTACAATGGGCACAGTTTACTGCCCTATGGCAAAAACCTGGTGAGTCTTTGGTTCAAGTGGGCACGTTAACAGTCCTGTGGAAAATTTTCCTGTGAATTGTGTGTGGAAATTGATAGGAAAATAATAATGCAAAAGTGTATGTGTGTATCTTGAATTAAACTTTTAAAAGGTGTTAAGTCATATGAGAACCTATATTTCCTACAGTTTCCTTATTTACTGTAATCTGTTAAGTAAAATGTAATCAGTGTATTTAGAAGAAATTATTATTCTGATAAGGAAAATGTACTACACACCTGGAAATGTCACTGAATATAATTAAAAATATGTGTACAATACAATAGTTTGGGAGAAAGAAAAAAAAGGCCGAATGTAAACATTAGCTAACGAGTGTCGCAGAATTTAATCTTGAGTCATCGAGGCCGATAGAAAGAGTATAGGCAAAATTTGGGGACCATGAAATGAGTGAATATAACGAGTACCTGGAAGGTACAGATATATTGTGAAACAGTCATAATAAGGTCGATAAGGAAGATAATACTGAACGCGGTGATGTTGACCACCGAGTGTACTACAATATATATATATATATATATATATATATATATATATATATATATATATATATATATATATATATATATATGATAATGTGAGTAGTCACGAAAGCGCTTGGAATTTCTTTATTCTTTCAGAGTGGTTGTTTTGCATATTCTGAAATCACCTGTTTACTGTGATCTTATTGCATATATATATATATATATATATATATATATATATATATATATATATATATATATATACAAGGAATTCGCGAGAGCTGGCTGAAGGAGACTCGAACCTACGAACCTTAGGACAAGGTACGCAGTGCTTTACCAATCTACCCACACTGGACAATACTTTGGCGTGTAGCTTGCGCTACACGTTTGATCCAAGGCAGCCAGCTTTCAGGGAGAAGGCTTACAGCTTTTCATCTCGTCCCCTGCATGCATCAGCCTTACTAGAGATTTAACAATGCAAGGAATTCGCGAGAGCAGGCGAAATATACACAAACACTGATCTCTGGCTGAAGGAGATTCGAACCTACGAACCTTAGGACAAGGTACGCAGTGCTTTACCGCAGTGTGGGTAGATTGGTAAAGCACTGCGTACCTTGTCCTAAGGTTCGTAGTTTCGAGTCTCCTTCAGCCAGAGATCATTGTTTGTATATATATATATATATATATATATATATATATATATATATATAGGGGTGTTAATGTTGCAGTTTAAAAACTGTAGTGCAAAGCACCCTTCTGGCAAGACAGTGATGGAGTGAATGATGGTGAAAGTTTTTCTTTTTCGGGCCACCCTGCCTTGGTGGGAATCGGCCAGTGTGATAAAAAATATATATATATATATATATATATATATATATATATATATATATATATATATATATATATATATATATATATATTTATATATATATATATATATATATATATATATATATATATATATATATATATATATATATATATATATATATATATATAAGTAGTCATTTTTTCCACTGAGCGAATCCTTCCGGAAAAGGCCTTCCACTGAGCGACTCCTTCCGGAAAAGGCCTTCCACTGAGCGACTCCTTCCGGTTAGGACCAGCAGCTGGAGTCTCCCCCTTTTCACACCTATATGCTAATGACCTTGACCTTGACCTTGACCTCGCCCTCGAGACTACCTCACCCTTGACCCCCCAACCAATACCCCTGCCCACGACCCCCCTTCGCGACCCCCCGTCGCGCCGCGCGCCCACCCTGCGCGCCCGCCCGCGCCCTTCGCGACCCCCACCCGCACCCTTCGCGACCCCCGCCCGCGCCTTCTGCTGCGCCTTCTGCAGCGTCGTCCGGATCGCCCCAGCGCCTCGAATTTTTTTCCGATTTTTTTCGAATTTTTTTTGAATTTCATTTTCTTGTGCTCTCCATCTCCTCGGATCAAATTTTTAAGGTTCCCCCTCCCACTTTCACCCCAAAATTTCTCGAAATCAAAGTCTCCAATTCCTCGGATCCCCCTCCCACTTTCACCCCCAACCCCAAAAATTTCTCGAAATCAAAGTCTCCATCTCCTCGGATCAAGTTTTTCTCGATAATACAAGTTTTTGGATTCCTCCCTATGGGGGTTTCGAAATTCTTATGATCTCCTCGGATCAATTATTTTTCGAAATCAAAGTCTCCATCACCTTGGATCAAATTTTTGGATTACCCCTCCCACTTTCACCCACCCCCCACCTCAAATTTTTCTCGATAATACAAGTTTTTGGATTCCCCCCTATGGGGGTTTCGAAATTCTTATGATCTCCTCGGATCAAGTTTTCTCGATATCAATATTACAAAGATTTCCCCCACCATCCACTTCTACCCTCTATGTCCATGTATTTCTCCTCTATCTCCTCGGATCAAGTTTTTTGGATTCCCCCCCTCTGGGGGGTAAGCATGCTTACTACAGGTCTAAACATCTTCCCCTTATTATTTTAAAATGAACTACCCCCTATGACAGTGACGTCACGCGATGACCCCACACACACAGGCTGAATCTTGTCGACCCTTTTAGTTCATTAAAGTTAATAAGGGGACATAGTACCCACAACATAGGGAAAACATTTTCACTCTTAACCCAGGTTAATCCAAATAATTTCACATTTTTTCGTTAATACCCACAATTTCTTTACAACACAAGTCTAGACATTTTTCTCGTTTTAACTATTTCATCTCAGGTCACTCCCCCACGAAGTAACCTTCTCTCTCTCCTCCTCCCCACCCTCCCGAACCCTCACACTCCCACCAACACCTCACAATTTTCACTCATAACCCCCAATTTTTCTCGTTTTAACTATTTCATCAGAAAGTCACCACAACACTTATAACCACTTTTCGATAAATTCACTAGTCACAATTTTACATATTACAAAGTTAATACGCACACACACCTCACTTTGAACACCTTCAAAACACTCTCTTAAATCATTTGAATACTCACAAAAATACCTTTGAACATTTCCAAACAACACTGAAACACTTCCAAAATAACATTTTGAATACTCCCAAATAAGATTTGACAGCTCTAATTTATCTACACTTACACATTTCATTAAATTACAACTCATCCCTCCAAACTCCTCCCTCAGTCTCCAGACTTCACAACATTATCACAAAAACTAACTCAATCACTTTACTTTGAACATCACCAAAAAAAAAAAAACACTGAAATACTCCAAAACATCATTCGAACACCCCCAAATCACCTCTGAATACTCCCAGAACACCTTCATAAATACTTTTGCACATCATTTGAACACCTTCAAAACACCTTTGAACATTTTCCAAACAACACTGAAACACTTCCAAAACACCATTTGAGTACTCCCAAATACACCACTGAATACTACTAAAACACCACTGAATACACTCAAAATACCACCAAAATCACCATAAACTAAGATCAACACCCACATCCCACAACACCCACAACCCACAACACCCACATCCCACAACACCCACATCCTACAATATTTTTCTCGTTTTAACTAATTTCATCAGAAAAAGTCACAACAACCCACTTATAACATCTTTTTCGGTATCTCTAGTTCGACAACAACACCCACAACACCCACATCCCACAACACCCAACACCCACATCCTACAATATTTTTCTCGTTTTAACTAATTTCATCAGAAAAAGTCACAACAACCCACTTATAACATCTTTTTCGGTATCTCTAGTTCGACAACAACACCCACAACACCCACATTCCACAACACCCACAACCCACTTCACCCACACCCCACAACACCCACAACACCCACAACCCACAATTTTTTCTCGTTTTAACTAATTTCATCAGAAAGTCACAACAACAACAACCCACAACCCACAACACCCACAACCCACAACACCCACAACACCCACAACCCACAGCACCCACATCCTACAATATTTTTCTCGTTTTAACTAATTTCATCAGAAAAAGTCACAACAACCCACTTATAACATCTTTTTCGGTATCTCTAGTTCGACAACAACACCCACAACACCCACATCCCACAACACCCACAACCCACTTCACCCACACCCCACAACACCCACAACACCCACAACCCACAATTTTTTCTCGTTTTAACTAATTTCATCAGAAAGTCACAACAACAACAACCCACAACCCACAACACCCACAACACCCACAACCCACAACACCCACAACACCCACAACCCACAGCACCCACAACACCCACAACCCACAACACCCCACAACCCACAATTTTTTCTCGTTTTAACTAATTTCATCAGAAAAAGTCACAACACCCACAACCCACTTCACCCACACCCCACAACACCCCACATCACCCACATCCCACAATTTTTTTCTCGTTTTAACTAATTTCATCAGAAAAAGTCACAAAAACAACCCACTTATATCATCTTTTTCGGTATCTCTAATTCGACTACATTACCCACAACCCTCATCAATTACCAATTTATTCACATTTTTTTCCCCTTCTTTTTACTGAATCTTAAAAGTAATACACATTCCTCCCTACAGTACTAAAATTCTAATAAAATCCTCTCCATACCCATCTCCTTGTATCCACATAAATTAATATTATACTCGCATCAACTACCCAACTATTGCGACATGTTTTCAACACCCCTCCATTCTTTTTCCAATATATCATAACTTTTCAATTCTATAATTTCTTTTTAAAATATTCACACATTACCTTTATATTCAGTAAAATCTCCCCATATTTCTAATTACAACCCTCCCCATACCCCTCTCCATCTCGCCCGCATTTTTCTTCACATCCACTCACCCATCTCCCAACACACCTCTTCTGAACACACACAAAAAAATCACATTTCACATCCACAAATGCATCTCAAATCCACTAAAATCACTATAATCAAGATATTCACAAAACTCTATGACCACCTAACACACACACACACACACACACACACACACACACACACACACACACACCTAACCTAACCTATCCTAACCTAACCTAACCTAGCCTAACCTAACCTAACCGAACCTATCCTAACCTAACCTTACCTAACTTATCCTAACCTAACCTAACCTAACCTAGCCTAACCTAACCTAACTTAACCTAACCTAACCTAACCTAACCTAACCTAACCTAACCTAACCTAACCGAACCTACCCTAACCTAACCTAACCTAACCTAACCTAACCTAACCTAACCTAACCTAACCTAACCTAACCTAACCTAACCTAACCTAACCTAACCTAACCTAACCTAACATACCCTAACCTAACTTATCCTAACCTAACCTAACCTAACCTAACCTAGCCTAACCTAACCTAACCGAACCTATCCTAACCTAACCTTACCTAACTTATCCTAACCTAACCTAACCTAACCTAGCCTAACCTAACCTAACCTAACTTAACCTAACCTAACCTAACCTAACCTAACCTAACCGAACCTACCCTAACCTAACCTAACCTTACCTAACCTAACCTAACCTAGCCTAACCTAACCTAACCTAACTTAACCTAACCTAACCTAACCTAACCTAACCTAACCTAACCTAACCTAACCTAACCTACCCTAACCTAACTTATCCTAACCTAACCTAACCTATCTTAACCTAACCTAACCTAACCTAGCCGATCCTATCCTAACCGTTCCTAACTTAACTAACCTAACCTAACCTAACCTAACCTAACCTAACCTAACCTAACCTTACCTAACCTAACCTAACCTAGCCTAACCTAACCTAACCTAACCTAACTTATCCTAACCTAACCTAACCTAACCTAACACCTTCAAACACCTCCGAATACTCCCAAAACACTACTGATTACTACCAAATCACCACTGAATACTACCAAATCACCGTCAAAATCACCAGAAACTAAGTTTATCATCACCATCCAACATCCTTTCTATAGAATGAATATTCTTACCGCATTTTATGTTGCATATCACATTTCCTCTTCCACATCATCTCTCAACATCCTTCCTTATTCATTCCGTATATCTCCTAGAGTTGTTTTAACCCCCGACGGGCCCATCACGACGTAGGAGCCAGAGCAACCATCACCACTCCAACACCACCTACTACACTCTCGCACCTAATGTCATGATGGGCCCGTCGGGGCTTAAAACAACTCTAGGAGATATACGGAATGAATAAGGAAGGATGTTTAGGGATGATGTGGAAGAGGAAATGTGATATGCAACATAAAATGCGGTAAGAATATTCATTATATAAAAAGGATGTTGGATGGTGATGATAAACTTAGTTTCTGGTGATTTTGACGTAGATTTGGTAGTATTCAGTGGTGATTTGGTAGTAATCAGTAGTGTTTTGGGAGTATTCGGAGGTGTTTGAAGGTGTTAGGTTAGGTTAGGTTAGGTTAGGATAAGTTAGGTTAGGTTAGGTTAGGTTAGGATAAGTTAGGTCAGGTTAGGTTAGGTTAGGTTAGGCTAGGTTAGGTTAGGTTAGGTACACCAGTGATAACACGACACAGTACGCCAGTGATAACACAACACAGTACGCCAGAGATAACACAACACAGTACACCAGTGAAAACACAACGCAGTACGCCAGTGATAACACAACACAGTACGCCAGTGATAACACAACACAGAAAGCCAGTGATAACACAACACAGTACGCCAGTGATAACACAATGCAGTATGCCAGTGATAACACAACACAGTACGCCAGTGAAAACACGACACAGTACGCCAATGATAACACAACACAGTACGCCAGTGATAACACAACACAGTACGCCAGTGATAACACAACACAGTACGCCAGTGATAACACAACACAGTACGCCAGTGATAACACAACACAGAACGCCAGTGATAACACAACACAGTACGCCAGTAATAACACAACACAGTGCGCCAGTGATAACAAAACACAGTACGCCAGTGATAACACGACTCAGTACGCCAGTGATAACACAACACAGAACGCCAGCGATAACACAACACAGTACACCAGTGACAACACAACACAGTACGCCAGTGATAACACAACACATTACGCCAGTGATAACACAACGCAGTACGCCAGTGATAACACAACACAGTACACCAGTGATAACACAACACAGTACGCCAGTGATAACACAACACAGTACACCAGTGATAACACAACACAGTACACCAGTGATAACACAACACAGTACGCCAGTGATAACACAACACAGTACGCCAGTGATAACACAACGCAGTACGCCAGTGATAACATAACACAGTACACCAGTGATAACACAACAGAGTACGCCAGTGATAACACAACACAGTACGCCAGTGATAACACAACACAATACGCCAGTGATAACACAACACAGTACGCCAGTGATAACACAACACAGTACGCCAGTGATAACACAACACAGTACGCCAGTGATAACACAACACAGTACGCCAGTGATAACACAACACAGTACACCAGTGATAACACAACACAGTACACCAGTGATAACACAACACAGCACGCCAGTGATAACACAACACAGTACGCCAGTGATAACACAGCACAGTACACCAGTGATAACACAACACAGTACGCCAGTGATAACACAACACAGTACACCAGTGATAACACAACACAGTACACCAGTGATAACACAACACAGTACACCAGTGATAACACAACACAGTACACCAGTGATAACACAACACAGTACGCCAGTGATAACACAACGCAGTACGCCAGTGATAACACAACACAGTACGCCAGTGATAACACAACACAGTACGCCAGTGATAACACAACACAGTACGCCAGTGATAACACAACACAGTACGCCAGTGATAACACAACACAGTACACCAGTGATAACACAACACAGTACACCAGTGATAACACAACACAGCACGCCAGTGATAACACAACACAGTACGCCAGTGATAACACAGCACAGTACACCAGTGATAACACAACACAGTACGCCAGTGATAACACAACACAGTACACCAGTGATAACACAACACAGTACACCAGTGATAACACAACACAGTACACCAGTGATAACACAACACAGTACACCAGTGATAACACAACACAGTACGCCAGTGATAACACAACGCAGTACGCCAGTGATAACACAACGCAGTACGCCAGTGATAACACAACGCAGTACGCCAGTGATAACACAACACAGTACGCCAGTGATAACACAAAGCAGTACGCCAGTGATAACAGAATACATTACACCAGTGATAACACAACACAGTACACCAGTGATAACAACGCAGTACGCCAGTGATAACACAACACAGTACGCCAGTGATAACACAACGCAGTACGCCAGTGATAACACAACACAGTACGCCAGTGATAACACAACACATACGCCAGTGATAACACAACACAGTACGCCAGTGATAACACAACACAGTACGCCAGTGATAACACAACACAGTACACCAGTGATATAACATAACACAGTACGCCAGTGATAACACAACACAGTACGCCAGTTATAACACAACACAGTACGCCAGCGATAACACAACACAGCACGCCAGTGATAACACAACACAGTACGCCAGTGATAACACAACACAGTACACCAGTGATAACACAACACAGTACGCCAGTGATAACACAACACAGTACGCCAGTGATAACACAACACAGTACGCCAGTGATAACACAACACAGTACACCAGTGATAACACAACACAGTACGCCAGTGATAACACAACACAGTACGCCAGTGATAACACAACGCAGTACGCCAGTGATAACACAACACAGTACGCCAGTGATAACACAACACAGTACGCCAGTGATAACACAACACAGTACGCCAGTGATAACACAACACAGTACGCCAGTGATAACACAACACAGTACGCCAGTGATAACACAACACAGTACGCCAGTGATAACACAACACAGTACGCCAGTGATAACACAACACAGTACGCCAGTGATAACACAACACAGTACACCAGTGATAACACAACACAGTACGCCAGTGATAACACAACGCAGTACGCCAGTGATAACACAACACAGTACGCCAGTGATAACACAACACAGTATGTTAACACAACACAGTACGCCAGTGATAACACAACTCAGTACGCCAGTGATAACACAACACAGTACGCCAGTGATAACACAACACAGTACGCCAGTGATAACACAACACAGTACGCCAGTGATAACACAACACAGTACGCCAGTGATAACACAACACAGTACGCCAGTGATAACACAACACAGTACGCCAGTGATAACACAACACAGTACACCAGTGATAACACAACACAGTACGCCAGTGATTAACGCACAACACTACGCCAGTGACAACACAACGCAGTACGCCAGTGATAACACAACGCAGTACGCCAGTGATAACACAACACAGTACGCAGTACGTACCCAGTGATAACACAACACAGTACGCCAGTGATAACACAATGCAGTACGCCAGTGATAACACAACACAGTACGCCAGTGATAACACAACGCAGTACGCATTGATAACACAACACAGTACGCCAGTGATAATACAACATAGTATGCCAGTGATAATACAACGCAGTACGCCAGTGATAACACAACGCAATACGCCAGTGATAACACAACACAGTACGCAAATGATAGCACAACACAGTACGCCAGCGATAACACAAAGCAGTACGCCAGTGATAACACAAAGCGGTACCCCAGTGATAACACAACACAGTACGCTTGTGATAACACAACGCTGTTCGCCAGTGATAACACAACGCAGTACGCCAGTGATAACACAACGCAGTACGCCAGTGATAACACAACACAGTACGCCAGTGAAAACTCAACACAGTATGCCATGGATAACACAACTCAGTACGCCAGTGATAACACAACGCAGTACGCCAGTGATAACACAACGCAGTACGCCAGTGATAACACAACACAGTACGCCAGTGATAACACAACACAGTACGCCAGTGATAACACAACACAGTACACCAGTGATAACACAACACAGTACGCCAGTGATAACACAACACAGTACACCAGTGATAACACAACACAGTACACCAGTGATAACACAACACAGTACACCAGTGATAACACAACACAGTACACCAGTGATAACACAACACAGTACGCCAGTGATAACACAACACAGTACTCCAGTGTTAACACAACACAGTACGCCAGTGTTAACACAACACAGTACTCCAGTGTTAACACAACACAGTACGCCAGTGATAACACAACACAGTACTCCAGTGTTAACACAACACATTACGCCAGTGATAACACAACACAGTACGCCTGCGATAACACATCTCAGTACGCCAGTGATAACGAAACACTTCGCCAGGGATAACGCAGCGCAGTACGCCAGTGTTAACGCAACACTACGCCAGAGATATCGCAGCACAACACGCCTTTGTTAACGCAACGCTACGCCAGTGATAACGCAGCGCAGTATGCCAGTGATAACGCAACACTACGCCAGTGATAACGCAATGCAGTACGCCAGTGTCAATGCAACACAGTACGCTAGTGATAACACAACACCGTACGCCAGTGATAACACAACGCATTACGGCAGTGATAACACAACACAGTACGCCAGTGATATCACAACGCAGTACGCCAGCGATAACACAACGCAGTAAGCCAGTGATAACACAACGCAGTACGCCAGTGATAACACAACGCAGTACGCCAGTGATAACACAACACAGAGCGCCAGTGATAACAAATGACAGTACGACACTGATAACACAACGAAGTACGCCAGTGTTAACACATCACAGTACGCCAGTGATAACACAACACAGTATGCAACTGATAACACAACACAGTACGCTAGTGATAACACAACACAGTAGGCCATGATAACAAAACACAGTACGCCAGTGATAACACAACACCGTACTCCAGTGTTAACACAACACAGTACGCCAGTGATAACACAACACAGCACGCCAGTGATAACACAACACAGTACGCTAGTGATAACGCAACACTTCGCCAGTGATAACGGAGCGCAATACGCCAGTGTTAACGCAACACTACGCCAGTGATAACGCAGCGCAGTATGCCAGTGATAGCGCAACACTACGCCAGTGAAAACGCAACACAGTACGCCACTGTTAACGCAACACAGTACGCCAGTGATAACGCAGCGCAGTACGCCAGTGTTAACACAACAAAGTACGCCAGTGATAACACAACACAGTACGCCAGTGATAACACAACACAGTACGCCAGCGATAACACAACACAGTACGCCAGTGATAACACAACACAGTACGCCAGCGATAACACAACACAGTACGCCAGTGATAACGCAACACTTCGCCAGTGATAACGCAGCGCAATACGCCAGTGTTAACGCAACACTACGAAAGTGATAACGCAGCGCAGTATGCCAGTGATAGCGCAACACTACGCCAGTGATAACGCAACGTAGTACGCCAGTGTTAACGCAACACTACGCCAGTGATAACGCAGCGCAGCACGCCAGTGATAACACAACACAGTACGCCAGTGATAACACAACACAGTACGCCAGTGATAACAAAACACAGTACGTCAGTGAAAACACAACACAGTACGCCAGTGATAACACAACGCAGTACGCCAGTGATAACACAACGCAGTACGCCAGTGATAACACAACACTACGCCAGTGATAACACAACACTACGCCAGTGATAACACAACACTACGCCAGTGATAACACAACGCAGTACGCCAGTGATAACACAACACTACGCCAGTGATAACACAACACAGTACGCCAGTGATAACACAACACTACGCCAGTGATAAGACAACACAGTACGCCAGTGATAACACAACACTACGCCAATGAAAACACAACACAGTACGCCAGTGATAACACAACACTACGCCAGTGATAACACAACGCAGTACGCCAGTGATAACACAACACTAGGACAGTGATAACGCAACGCAGTACGCCAGTGATAACACAAATCAGTACACCAGTGATAACACAACGCAGTACGCCAGTGATAACACAACGCAGTACGCCAGTGATAACACAACACAGTACGCCAGTGATAACACAACGCAGTACGCCATGGATAACACAACACAGTACGCCAGTGATAACACAACGCAGTACGCCAGTGATAACACAACACAGTACGCCAGTGATAACACAACACAGTTCGCCAGTGATAACACAACACAGTACGCCAGTGATAACACAATACAGTACTCCAGTGTTAACACAACACAGTACGCCAGTGATAACACAACACAGTACGCCAGTGATAACACAACACAGTACGCCAGTGATAACGCAACACTACGCCAGTGATAAAGCAGCGCAGTACGCCAGGGTTAACGCAACACTACGCCAGTGATAACGCAACACAGTACGCCAGTGTTAACGCAAGTCAGCACGCCAGTGATAATGCAGCGCAGTACGCCAGTGATAACACAACACAGTACGCCTGTGATAACTCAACGAAGTACACCAGTGTTAACACAACACAGTACGCCAGTGATAACACAACACAGTACGCCAGTGATAACACAACACAGTACGCCACTCATAACACAGCACAGTACGCCAGTGATAGCGCAACACTACGCCGCTGATAACGCAGCGCAGTACGCCAGTATTAACGCAACACTACGCCAGTGAAAACGCAGAGCAGTACGCCAGTGTTAATGCAACACTACGCCAGTGATTACGCAGCGCAGTGCGCCAGGGTTAACGCAACAATACGGCAGTGATAACGCAGCGCAATGCTCCAGTGATAACGCAACACTACGCCAGTGATAATGCAACACAGTACGCCAATGTTAACGCAACACAGCACGCCAGTGATAACGCAGCGCAGTACGCCAGTAATAACGCAAAGCTGTACGCCAGTGATAACACAAAGCGGTACCCCAGTGATAACACAACACAGTACGCCAGTGATAACACAACTCAGTACGCCAGTGATAACACAACGCAGTACGCCAGTGATAACACAACGCAGTACGCCAGTGATAACACAACGCAGTACGCCAGTGATAACACAACGCAGTACGCCAGTGATAACACAACACAGTACGCCTGTGATAACTCAACGAAGTACACCAGTAATAACACAACACAGTACTCCAGTGATAACACAACACAGTACGCCAGAGATAACACAACACAGTACTCCAGTGATAACACAACACAGTACTCCAGTGATAACACAACACAGTACTCCAGTGATAACACAACACAGTACTCCAGTGTTAACACAACACAGTACGCCAGTGATAACAGAACACAGTACTCCAGTGATAACACAACGCAGTACGCCAGTGATAACAGAACACAGTACTCCAGTGATAACACAACGCAGTACGCCAGTGATAACAGCACACAGTACTCCAGTGATAACACAACGCAGTACGCCAGTGATAACAGAACACAGTACTCCAGTGATAACACAACGCAGTACGCCAGTGATAACAGAACACAGTACTCCAGTGATAACACAACGTAGTACGCCAGTGATAACAGAACACAGTACTCCAGTGATAACACAACACAGTACGCCAGTGATAACAGAACACAGTACTCCAGTGATAACACAACGCAGTACGCCAGTGATAACACAACGCAGTACGCCAGTAATAACACAACACAATGCGCCAGTGATAACACAACACAGTACGCCAGTGATAACACAACACAGTACTCCAGTGATAACACAACACAGTACGCCAGAGATAACACAACACAGTACGCCATGATAACGCAACACAGTGCGCCAGTGATAACACAACACAGTACTCCAGTGTTAACACAACACAGTACGCCAGAGATAACACAACACAGTACGCCAGTGATAACACAACGCAGTACGCCAGTGTTAACGCAACACTACGCCAGTGATAACGCAGCGCAGTACGCCAGTGATAACACAACACTACGCCTGTGTTAACGCAACACAGTACGCCAGCGATAACGCAGCTCAGTACGCCAGTGATAACTCAACACAGTGCGCCAGTGATAACACAACGAAGTACGCCAGTGTTAACACAACACAGTACGCCAGCGATAAGACAACACAGTACGCCAGTCATAACATAACACAGTACGCCAGTGATAACGCAAAACAGTACTCCAGTGTTAACACAACACAGTACGCCAGTGATAACACAACACAGAACGCCAGTTTTAACGCAACATTACGCCAGTGTTAACGCAGCGCAGTACGCCAGTGTTAACGCAACACTACGCCAGTGATAACGCAGCGCAGTACGCCAGTGATAACGCAACACTACGCCTGTGTTAACGCAACACAGTACGCCAGCGATAACGCAGCTCAGTACGCCAGTGATAACTCAACACAGTACGCCAGTGATAACACAACGAAGTACGCCAGTGTTAACACAACACAGTACGCCAGCGATAAGACAACACAGTACGCCAGTCATAACATAACACAGTACGCCAGTGATAACGCAAAACAGTACTCCAGTGTTAACACAACACAGTACGCCAGTGATAACACAACACAGAACGCCAGTTTTAACGCAACACTACGCCAGTGTTAACGCAGCGCAGTACGCCAGTGTTAACGCAACACTACGCCAGTGATAACGCAGCGCAGTACGCCAGTGATAACACAACACAGTACGCCAGTGATAACACAACGCAGTACGCCAGTGATAACACAACACAGTACGCCAGTGATAGCACAACTCAGTACGCATTGATAACACAACACAGTACGCCAGTGACAATACAACACAGTACGCCAGTGATAATACAACGCAGTACGCCAGTGATAACACAACGCAATACGCCAGTGATAACACAACACAGTACGCCAGTGATAGCACAACACAGTACGCCAGCGATAACACAAAGCAGTACGCCAGCGATAACACAAAGCGGTACCCCAGTGATAACACAACACAGTATGCTAGTGATAACACAACGCAGTTCGCCAGTGATAACACAACGCAGTACGCCAGTGATAACACAACGCAGTACGCCAGTGATAACACAACACAGTACGCCAGTGAAAACGCAACACAGTATGCCATGGATAACAAAACTGAGTACGCCAGTGATAACACAACGCAGTACGCCAGTGATAACACAACGCAGTACGCCAGTGATAACACAACACAGTACGCCAGTGATAACACAACACAGCACGCCAGTGATAACACAACACAGTACGCCAGTGATAACACAACACAGTTAGCCATTGATAACACAACACAGTACGCCAGTGATAACACAATACAGTACTCCAGTGTTAACACAACACAGTACGCCAGTGATAACACAACACAGTACGCCAGTGATAACACAACACAGTACGCCAGTGATAACGCAACACTACGCCAGTGATAACGCAGCGCAGTACGCCAGGGTTAACGCAACACTACGCAAGTGATAACGCAACACAGTACGCCAGTGTTAACGCAAGTCAGCACGCCAGTGATAATGCAGCGCAGTACGCCAGTGATAACACAACACAGTACGCCTGTGATAACTCAACGAAGTACACCAGTGTTAACACAACACAGTACGCCAGTGATAACACAACACAGTACGCCAGTGATAACACAACACAGTACGCCACTCATTACACAACACAGTACGCCAGTGATAGCGCAACACTACACCGCTGATAACGCAGCGCAGTACGCCAGTATTAACGCAACACTACGCCAGTGAAAACGCAGAGCAGTACGCCCGTGTTAATGCAACACTACGCCAGTGATTACGCAGCGCAGGACGCCAGGGTTAACGCAACAATACGGCAGTGATAACGCAGCGCAATGCTCCAGTGATAACGCAACACTACGCCAGTGATAACGCAACACAGTACGCCAATGTTAACGCAACACAGCACGCCAGTGATAACGCAGCGCAGTACGCCAGTAATAACGTAAAGCTGTACGCCAGTGATAACACAACGCAGTACGCCAGTGATAACACAACGCAGTACGCCAGTAATAACACAACACAACGCGCCAGTGATAACACAACACAGTACGCCAGTGATAACACAACACAGTACTCCAGTGATAACACAACACAGTACGCCAGAGATAACACAACACAGTAGGCCATGATAACGCAACACAGTGCGCCAGTGATAACACAAAACAGTACTCCAGTGTTAACACAACACAGTACGCCAGTGATAACACAACACAGTACGCCAGTGATAACACAACGCAGTACGACAGTGTTAACGCAACACTACGCCAGTGATAACGCAACACTACGCCTGTGTTAACGCAACACAGTAAGCCAGCGATAACGCAGCTCAGTACGCCAGTGATAACTCAACACAGTACGCCAGTGATAACACAACGAAGTACGCCAGTGTTAACACAACACAGTACGCCAGCGATAAGACAACACAGTACGCCAGTCATTACACAACACAGTACGCCAGTGATAACAGAACACAGTACTCCAGTGATAACACAAAGCAGTACGCCAGTGATAACACAACGCAGTACGCCAGTAATAACACAACAACACGCGCCAGTGATAACACAACACAATACGCCAGTGATAACACAACACAGTACTCCAGTGATAACACAACACAGTACGCCAGAGATAACACAACACAGTAGGCCATGATAACGCAACACAGTGCGCCAGTCATAACACAACACAGTACTCCAGTGTTAACACAACACAGAACGCCAGTGATAACACAACACAGTACGCCAGTGATAACACAACGCAGTACGCCAGTGTTAACGCAACACTACGCCAGTGATAACGCAACACTACGCCTGTGTTAACGCAACACAGTACGCCAGCGATAACGCAGCTCAGTACGCCAGTGATAACTCAACACAGTACGCCAGTGATAACACAACGAAGTACGCCAGTGTTAACACAACACAGTACGCCAGCGATAAGACAACACAGTACGCCAGTCGTAACACAACACAGTACGCCAGTGATAACGCAACACAGTACTCCAGTGTTAACACAACACAGTACGCCAGTGATAACACAACACAGTACGCCAGTGTTAACGCAACACTACGCCAGTGTTAACGCAGCGCAGTACGCCAGTGTTAACGCAACACTACGCCAGTGATAACGCAGCGCAGTACGCCAGTGATAACACAACACAGTACGCCAGTGATAACACAATGCAGTACGCCAGTGATAACACAACACAGTACGCCAGTGATAACACAACGCAGTACGCATTGATAACACAACACAGTACGCCAGTGATAATACAACACAGTACGCCAGTGATAATACAACGCAGTACGCCAGTGATAACACAACGCAATACGCCAGTGATAACACAACACAGTACGCCAGTGATAGCACAACACAGTACGCCAGCGATAACACAAAGCAGTACGCCAGTGATAACACAAAGCGGTACCCCAGTGATAACACAACACAGTACGCTAGTGATAACACAACGCACTTCGCCAGTGATAACACAACGCAGTACGCCAGTGATAACACAACGCAGTACGCCAGTGATAACACAACACAGTACGCCAGTGAAAACGCAACACAGTATGCCATGGTTAACACAACTCGGTACGCCAGTGATAACACAACGCAGTACGCCAGTGATAACACAACGCAGTACGCCAGTGATAACACAACACAGTACGCCAGTGATAACACAACACAGCACGCCAGTGATAACACAACACAGTACACCAGTGATAACACAACACAGTACGCCAGTGATAACACAACACAGTAGGCCATGAGAACACAACACAGTACGCCAGTGATAACACAACACAGTACTCCAGTGTTAACACAATACAGTACGCCAGTGATAACACAACACAGTACTCCAGTGTTAACACAACACAGTACGCCAGTGATAACACAACACAGTACGCCAGCGATAACACATCTCAGTACGCCAGTGATAACGAAACACTTCGCCAGGGATAACGCAGCGCAGTACGCCAGTGTTAACGCAACACTACGCCAGAGATATCGCAGCACAACACGCCTTTGTTAACGCAACGCTACGCCAGTGATAACGCAGCGCAGTATGCCAGTGATAACGCAACACTACGCCAGTGATAACGCAATGCAGTACGCCAGTGTCAATGCAACACAGTACGCTAGTGATAACACAACACCGTACGCCAGTGATAACACAACGCATTACGGCAGTGATAACACAACACAGTACGCCAGTGATATCACAACGCAGTACGCCAGCGATAACACAACGCAGTAAGCCAGTGATAACACAACGCAGTACGCCAGTGATAACACAACGCAGTACGCCAGTGATAACACAACACAGAGCGCCAGTGATAACAAATGACAGTACACCACTGATAACACAACGAAGTACGCCAGTGTTAACACATCACAGTACGCCAGTGATAACACAACACAGTATGCAACTGATAACACAACACAGTACGCTAGTGATAACACAACACAGTAGGCCATGATAACAAAACACAGTACGCCAGTGATAACACAACACAGTACGCCAGTGATAACACAACACAGTAGGCCATGGTAACAAAACACAGTACGCCAGTGTTAACACAACACAGTACGCCAGTGATAACACAACACAGCACGCCAGTGATAACACAACACAGTACGCTAGTGATAACGCAACACTTCGCCAGTGATAACGCAGCGCAATACGCCAGTGTTAACGCAACACTACGCCAGTGATAACGCAGCGCAGTATGCCAGTGATAGCGCAACACTACGCCAGTGATAACGCAACACAGTACGCCAGTGTTAACGCAACACAGTACGCCAGTGATAACGCAGCGCAGTACGCCAGTGTTAACACAACAAAGTACGCCAGTGATAACACAACACAGTACGTCAGTGATAACACAACACAGTACGCCAGTGATAACACAACACAGTATGCCAGTGATAACACAACACAGTACGCCAGTGATAACGCAACACAGTACGTCAGTGATAACACAACACAGTATGCCAGTGATAACACAACACAGTATGCCAGTGATAACACAACACAGTACGCCAGTGATAACTCAACACAGTATCATGGGATCTTGTTACAAAGAATTCTTCAACACTTGTTCAACCTTTGGACGAAGACCTAGTTCGACTAGTGGATGGTACCACTATGACCCCGCCTCCGCCTGCTTCACCTCACCTCACTACAGTATATAAGCCACGTCTACGGCCCTATGCTGTACATTCTACAAGATTGATGGACTGAACACATCGACTCCAGGTTGAGGGACTGATTACCTCATTCTCCTCCTCTCCTTACGCCTTCCTCTTTGTATTGGACTGATGAAGCCACTGTGTGGCGAAACGTTTCCTGAATAAAGATTCCCATATGCTGCATAAGTGTCTCAATCTTCAACTTGTCGGTTTTTCAAACCATTCATCACACAAATAACAGCCTGGTTGATCAAGCTCTAATCCAGCACCAGGGCTGGCCAGGCGGGGGCGTTGCTCTCCAAAACACTCTCCAGGTAGTTGATCTAACTGTTATCTTCCTCGGTAGAACATATATATAAACTTTCATGCTTCTGTATTAATTTTTCCATGTACCACCTGGAGTATACCTGGAGAGAGTTTCGGGGATCAACACTCCCGAGGGGAGTGATAACCCAGGCTGTTACTGCTTGCAGCACACAAACCGACGTACGAACCATAGCCCAGCTGGTCAGGTACTGACATTAGGTGCTTGTCCAGCTCCTTCTTGAAGACAGTCAGGGGTCTATTGGTATTTTCCCTTATGTATGCTGGGAGGCAGCTGAACAGTCTTGGGTCCTTAACACTTATTGTGCTGTCTCTTATCATGCTAGTGACACCCCTGCTTTTCATTGGGGGAATGTTGCATCGTCTGTCGAGTCTTTTGCTTTCATAGGGAATTATTTTCGTGTGCAAGTTTGGCACTAATCCCTCTAGGATTTTCCAAGTGCGTATAATCATGTATCTCTCCCACCTGCGTTCTAGGGAGTACAGGTTGACCAACTTCAAGCAGTTATGCGTGCCGTGAAGGTTCTCTTTACATTTTCTAGGTCAGCAATTTCACATGACTTGAAAGGTGCTGTTAGTGTGCAGCAATATTCCAGCCTAGACAGAACAAGCGACCTAAGGAGTGTCATCATGGGCTTGACATCCCTAGTTTTGAAGGTTCTCATTATCCATCCTGTCATTTTTCTAGTAGATGCGACTGATACAATGTTATGGTCCTTGAAAGTGAGATCCTCTGACATAATCACTCCCAGTTTTTTTACAATAGTTTTTCGCACTATTGTGTGGATGGAATTTATTTTATACTCTAGTTTTAATTTCCTCACGTTTTCCAAATCGGAGTAATTGAAATTTCTCATAATTGTACTTCATATTGTTTTCTGCGGCCCATTTAAAGATTTGATTGATGTCCACCTGAGTCTTGCAGTGTCTTCAATGGAGGACACTGTCATGCACTGTCATACCAGTGTGAATTTCTTAAACTATATCTGATTGCTCTTTGTTTATTTTGTGTCAGTTAATTATACGATTATTGAAGTTAAATTTATTGAATATTACTTCTTGTTAGCTGTTTCTAGAATTTTCAACACCTCTTCTATGGAGCTGTTGTCTGAGCATATTGTCTAAGATTGTCATGTCTCTGATGAGGTCCTTATTGTTCGTGAGGATCATGTTAGGCGCATATCCATTTCTAGTAGGTTCCCTCGTACCTGGTTAATCAAACCCTGAGACCTGGTCGTTGACCAGGCCGTGGGGGTATTGACCCCCGAAATACCCTCCAGTATACTCCACGTATGATAATACACAACAAATTTTTTACAGTCGCAGTATGACTGTGTTAAGTATGTGTTGGGATAACGTGCTTCACGGTTCTGTTTCTAGAACCACAGTGATGTTCACAATTTTCCATTATATATTTGGAGGATTGAAATCTCCGACAAGGATGATATTTAGTATATGATTTTCAGGATTGAAGACAGCTATATATCATTTTAAACTTTTCAAGACTTTCTCAGCCGCTGCTGACGGTAACGTATGCACTAGAATAATTACTGTATTCTTGTTGTTCACTTTAATATTTAACTCCTCTACTGTATAATTTATTTTCTCACATTTGTAAAAACATTATATTTTCATCCACATCTCACTGTCTATAATATCCCCTGGACGTGTTTCTGTTAATTTTTCAAACATTACGTATACTTTTATGAGCTAAATTATGTAGTTAATTGGGTATTTTTCTGTTTTTAAACCCAGAATGTTGGCTAAAAGAAGGAAGGAATATTTATTATTTGAGATTTTGTGTAGGTTATGGTGGCACCTGTGATGATGTACTGTCTTACAGCACGACTTGTATTATTACATATAGCCGAGTTCTCCAGTTACTGACTGAAGTGTGCGTTGTATGTTTGTGTATGGAGGTACACTGGCGTAGTGTTGCGTTAACACTGGCGTACTGTGTTGCGTTAACACTGCCGTACTGTGTTGTGTAAACACTGGCGTACTGTGTTGCGTTAACACTGGCGTACTGTGTTGCATTAACACTGGCGCACTGCGTTGTGTTATCACTGGCGTAGTGTTGCGTTAACACTGGCGTACTGTGTTGCGTTAACACTGTCGTACTGTGTTGTGTAAACACTGGCGTACTGTGTTGCGTTAACACTGGCGTACTGTGTTGCGTTAACACTGTCGTACTGTGTTGTGTAAACACTGGCGTACTGTGTTGCATTAACACTGGCGCACTGCGTTGTGTTATCACTGGCGTAGTGTTGCGTTAACACTGGCGAAGTGTTGCGTTAACACTGGCGTACTATGTTGTGTTAACACTGGCGTACTGTGTTGTGTTATCACTGGCGTACTGTGTTGTGTTAACACTGGCGCAGTGTTGCGTTAACACTGGCGTAGTGTTGCGTTAAAACTGTCGTACTGTGTTCCGTTATCACTGGCGTAGTGTTGCGTTAACACTGGCGAACTGTGTTGTGTTATCACTGGCGTAGCGCTGCGTTAACACTGGCGATATGTGTTCCGTTATTACTGGCGTAGTGTTGCGTTATCACTGGCTTACTGTTGCGTTATCACTGGCTTACTGTTGCGTTATCACTGGCGCACTGTGTTGTGTTATCACTGGCGTACTGTGTTGTGTTATCACTGGTGTACTGCATTCTGTTATCACTGGCGTACTGCGTTGAGTTATCACTGGCGTACTGCGCTGCGTTATCACTGGCGTACTGTGTTGTGTTATCACTGGCGTAGTGTTGCGTTATCACTAGCGTACTGCGCTGCGTTATCACTGGCGTTCTGTCTTGCGTTAACACCGGCGTACTGTGTAGCGTTATCACTGGCGTAGTGTTGCGTTATCACTGGCGTACTGTGTTGTTATATCTGGAGTACTGTATTGTGTTATCACTGGTGTACTGCGTTCTGTTATGACTGGCGTACTGCGTTGTGTTATCACCGGAGTACTGCGCTGCGTTATCACTGGCGAACTGTGTTGTGTTATCACTGGCGTAGTGTTGCGTTTTCACTGGCGTAGTGCGCTGCGTTATCACTGGCGTACTGTCTTGCGTTAACGCTGGCGTACTGTGTTGTGTTATCACTGGCGTAGTGTTGCGTTATCACTGGCGTACTGCGCTGCGTTATCACTGGTGTAGTGTTGAGTTAACACTGGCGTACTGCGCTGCGTTATCACTGGCGTAGTGTTGCGTTAACACTGGCGTACTGTGCTCCGTTATCACTAGCGTAGTGTTGCGTTAACACTGGCGTACTGCGCTGCATAATCACTGGCGTAGTGTTGCGTTATCACTGGCGTACTGTGTTGTGTTATCACTGGCGTACTGTGCTGTGTTATCACTGGCGTACTGTGTTGTGTTAACACTGGAGTACTGTGTTGTGTTATCACTGGCGTACTGTGTTGTGTTATCACTGGCGTACTGTGTTGTGTTATCACTGGCGTACTGTGTTGTGTTATCACTGGCGTACTGTGTTGTGATATCACTGGCGTACTGTGTTGTGTTATCACTGGCGTACTGCATTGTGTTATCACTGGCGTACTGTGTTGTGTTATGGTTGGCGTACTGTGTTGTGTTATCACTGGCGTACTGTGTTGTATTAACACTGGCGTACTTCGTTGTGTTATCACTGGCGTACTGTGTTGTGTTATGGCTGGCATACTGTGTTGTGTTATCACTGGCGTACTGTGTGTTAACACTGGCGTACTTCCTTGTGTTATCACTGGGGTCCTGTGTTGTGTTATCACTGGAGTACTGCGCTGCGTTATCACTGGCGTGCTGTGTTGCGTTAACACTGGCGTGCTGTGTTGCGTTATCACTGGCGTAGTGTTGCGTTATCACTGGAGTATTGAGCTGCGTTATCACTGCCGTATTGTTGCGTTAACCCTGGCGTACTGCGCTGCGTAATCACTGGCGTAGTGTTGCATTAACACTGGGGTACTGTGTTGCGTTATCACTGGCGTAGTGTTACGTTATCACTGGCGTACAGTGTTGTGTTATCACTGGCGTAGTCTTGCGTTATCACTGGCGTACTGTGTTGTGTTATCAATGGCGTACTGTGTTGTGTTATCACTGGCGTACTGTGTTGTGTTAACACTGTAGTACTGTGTTGTGTTATCACTTACGTACTGTGTTGTGTTATCACTGGCGTACTGTGTTTTGTTGTCACTGGCGTACTGTGTTGTGTTATCACTGGAGTACTGTGTTGTGTTATCACTGGCGTACTGTGTTGTGTTAACACTGGCGTACTTCGTTGTGTTATCCATGGCGTACTGTGTTGTGTTATCACTGGTGTACTGTGTTGTGTTATCACTGGCGTACTGCGTTGTGTTATCATTGGCGTACTGCGTAGTGTTATCACTGGCGTACTGCGTTGTGTTATCACTGGCGTACTGAGTTGTGTTACCACTGGCGTACTGCGTTGTGTTATCACTGGCGTACTGCGTTGTGTTATCACTGGCATACTGTGTTGTGTTATCACTGGCGTACTGCGTTGTGTTATCATTGGCGTACTGCGTAGTGTTATCACTGGCGTACTGCGTTGTTTTATCACTGGCGTACTGAGTTGTGTTACCACTGGCGTACTGCGTTGTGTTATCACTGGCGTACTGTGTTGTGTTATCACTGGCGTACTGAGTTGTGTTATCACTGGCGTACTGTGTTGTGTTATCACTGGGGTACCACTTTGTGTTATCACTGGCGTACTGCTTTGTGTTATCGCTGGCGTACTGTGTTGTGCAATCACTGGCGTACTGTGTTGTGTTATCACTGGCGCACTGCGTTGTGTTATCACTGGCGTACTGCGTTGTGTTATCACTGGCATACTGTGTTGTGTTATCACTGGCGTACTGCGTTGTGTTATCACTGGCGTACTGCGTTGTATTATCACTGGCGAACTGTGTTGTGTTATCACTGGCGTACTGTGTTGTGTTATCACTGGCGTACTGCGTTGAGTTATCACTGGCATACTGTGTTGTGTTATCACTGGCGTACTGCGTTGTGTTATCACTGGCGTACTGTGTTGTGTTATCACTGGCGTACTGCGCTGCGTTATCACTGGCGTAGTGTTGCGTTAATACTGGCGTACTGCGCTGCGATAACACTGGCGTAGTGTTGCATTAACACTGGCGTACTGCGCTGCGTTATCACTGGCGTAGTGTTGCGTTATCACTGGCGTACTGTGTTGTGTTATCACTGGCGTACTGTGTTGTGTTAACACTGGAGTACTGTGTAGTGTTATGACTGGAGTACAGTGTTGTGTTATCACTGGCGTACTGTGTTGTGTTATCACTGGCGTACTGTGTTGTGTTAACACTGGAGTACTGTGTTGTGTTATCACTGGCGTACTGTGTTGTGTTATCGCTGGAGTACTGTGTTGTGTTATCACTGGCGTACTGTGTTGTGTTATCACTGGGGTACTGCTTAGTGTTATCACTGGCGTACTGCTTTGCGTTATCACTGGCGTACTGTGTTGTGTTATCACTAGCGTATTGTGTCGTGTTATCACTGTGATGATGTACTGTCTTACAGCACGACTTGTATTATTACATATAGCCGAGTTCTCCAGTTACTGACTGAAGTGTGCGTTGTATGTTTGTGTATGGAGGTACACTGGCGTAGTGTTGCGTTAACACTGGCGTACTGTGTTGCGTTAACACTGCCGTACTGTGTTGTGTAAACACTGGCGTACTGTGTTGCATTAACACTGGCGTACTGTGTTGCATTAACACTGGCGTACTGTGTTGCATTAACACTGGCACACTGCGTTGTGTTATCACTGGCGTAGTGTTGCGTTAACACTGGCGAAGTGTTGCGTTAACACTGGCGTACTATGTTGTGTTAACACTGGCGTAATGTGTTGTGTTATCACTGGCGTACTGTGATGTGTTAACACTGGCGCAGTGTTGCGTTAACACTGGCGTAGTGTTGCGTTAACACTGGCGTACTGTGTTGCGTTATCACTGGCGTAGTGTTGCGTTAACACTGGCGAACTGTGTTGTGTTATCAATGGCGTAGCTCTGCGTTAACACTGGCGTTCTGTGTTCCGTTATCACTGGCGTAGTGTTCCGTTATCACTGGCTTACTGTTGCGTTATCACTGGCGTACTGTGTTGTGTTATCACTGGCGTACTGTGTTGTGTTATGACTGGTGTACTGCGTTCTGTTATCACTGGCGTACTGCGTTGAGTTTTCACTGGCGTACTGTGTTGTGTTATCACTGGCGTAGTGTTGCGTTATCACTGGCGTACTGTGCTACGTTATCACTGGCGTACTGTCTTGCGTTAACACTGGCGTACTGTGTTGCGTTATCACTGGCGTAGTGTTGCGTTATCACTGGCGTACTGTGTTGTTATATCTGGAGTACTGTATTGTGTTATCACTGGTGTACTGCGTTCTGTTATGACTGGCGTACTGCATTGTGTTATCACCGGAGTACTGCGCTGCGTTATCACTGGCGAACTGTGTTGTGTTATCACTGGCGTAGTGTTCCGTTATCACTGGCGTACTGCGCTGCGTTATCACTGGCGTACTGTCTTGCGTTAACGCTGGCGTACTGTGTTGTGTAATCACTGGCGTAGTGTTGCGTTATCACTGGCGTACGGCGCTGCATTATCACTGGCGTAGTGTTGCGTTAACACTGGCGTATTGCGCTGCGTTATCACTGGCGTAGTGTTGCGTTAACACTGGCGTACTGCGCTCCGTTATCACTAGCGTAGTGTTGCGTTAACACTGGCGTAGTGCACTGCGTAATCACTGGCGTAGTGTTGCGTTAACACTGGCGTACTGCGCTGCGTTATCACTGGCGTAGTGTTGCGTTATAACTGGTCTACTGTGTTGTGTTATCACTGGCGTACTGTGCTGTGTTATCACTGGCGTACTGTGTTGTGTTAACACTGGAGTACTGTGTTGTGTTATCACTGGCGTACTGTGTTGTGTTATCACTGACGTACTGTGTTGTGTTATCACTGGCGTACTGTGTTGAGTTATCACTGGCGTACTGTGTTGTGTTAACACTGGCGTACTTCGTTGTGTTATCAATGGCGTACGGTGTGGTGTTATCACTGGCGTACTGTGTTGTGTTATCACTGGCGTACTGCATTGTGTTATCACTGGCGTACTGCGTTGTGTTATCACTGGCGTACTGCGTTGTGTCATCACTGGCGTACTGCGTTGTGTTATCACTGGCGTACTGTGTTGTGTTATCACTACTGTACTGTGTTGTGTTATCACTGGCGTACTGCTTTGCGTTATCACTGGCGTACTGTGTTGTGTTATCACTAGCGTACTGTGTTGTGTTATCACTGGCGTACTGAGTTGTGTTATCACTGGCGTACTGCGTTGTGTTATCATTGGCGTACTGTGTTGTGTTATCACTGGCGCACTGCGATGCGTTATCACTCGCGAAGTCTTGCGTTAACACTGGCGTATTGCGCTGCGTTATCACTGGCGTAGTGTTGCGTTATCACTGGCGTACTGTGTTGTGTTATCACTGGCGTACTGTGATGTGTTATCAATGGCGTACTGTGTTGTGTTAACACTGGAGTACTGTGTTGTGTTATCACTGGCGTACTGAGTTGTGTTATCACTGGCGTACTGTGTTGTGTTATGGTTGGCGTACTGTGTTGTATTATCACTGGCGTACTGTGTTGAATTAACACTGGCGTACTTCGTTGTGTTATCACTGGCGTACTGTGTTGTGTTATGGCTGGCGTACTGTGTTGTGTTATCACTGGCGTACTGTGTTGTGTTAACACTGGCGTACTTCGTTGTGTCATCACTGGCGTCTTGTGTTGTGTTATCACTGGCGTACTGCGCTGCGTTATCACTGGCGTGTTGTGTTGCGTTAACACTGGCGTACTGTGTTGTGTTATCACTGGCGTACTGTGTTGTGTTATGACTGGTGTACTGCGTTCTGTTATCACTGGCGTACTGCATTGAGTTATCACTGGCGTACTGCGCTGCATTATCACTGGCGTACTGTGTTGTGTTATCACTGGCGTAGTGTTGCGTTATCACTGGCGTACTGCGCTACGTTATCACTGGCGTACTGTCTTGCGTTAACACTGGCGTACTGTGTTGCGTTATCACTGGCGTAGTGTTGCGTTATCACTGGCGTACTGTGTTGTTATATCTGGAGTACTGTATTGTGTTATCACTGGTGTACTGCGTTCTGTTATGACTGGCATACTGCGTTGTGTTATCACCGGAGTACTGCGCTGCGTTATCACTGGCGAACTGTGTTGTGTTATCACTGGTGTAGTGTTGCGTTATCACTGGCGTACTGCGCTGCGTTATCACTGGCGTACTGTCTTGCGTTAACGCTGGCGTACTGTGTTGTGTAATCACTGGCGTAATGTTGCGTTATCACTGGCGTATGGCGCTGCGTTATCACTGGCGTAGTGTTGCGTTAACACTGGCGTACTGCACTGCGTTATCACTGGCGTAGTGTTGCGTTAACACTGGCGTACTGCGCTCCGTTATCACTAGCGCAGTGTTGCGTTAACACTGGCGTATTGCGCTGCGTAATCACTGGCGTAGTGTTGCGTTAACACTGGCGTACTGCGCTGCGTTATCACTGGCGTAGTGTTGCGTTATAACTGGCGTACTGTGTTGTGTTATCACTGGCGTACTGTGCTGTGTTATCACTGGCGTACTGTGTTGTGTTAACACTGGAGTACTGCATTGTGTTATCACTGGCGTACTGCGTTGTGTTATCACTGGCGTACTGCGTTGTGTCATCACTGGCATACTGCGTTGTGTTATCACTGGCGTACTGTGTTGTGTTATCACTAGCGTACTGTGTTGTGTTATCACTGGCGTACTGAGTTGTGTCATCACTGGCGTACTGCGTTGTGTTATCATTGGCGTACTGTGTTGTGTTATCACTGGCGCACTGCGATGCGTTATCACTGGCGAAGTCTTGCGTTAACACTGGCGTATTGCGCTGCGTTATCACTGGCGTAGTGTTGCGTTATCACTGGCGTACTGTGTTGTGTTATCACTGGTGTACTGTGATGTGTTATCAATGGCGTACTGTGTTGTGTTAACACTGGAGTACTGTGTTGTGTTATCACTGGTGTACTGAGTTGTGTTATCACTGGCGTACTGTGTTGTGTTATGGTTGGCGTACTGTGTTGTATTATCACTGGCGTACTGTGTTGTATTAACACTGGCGTACTTCGTTGTGTTATCACTGGCGTACTGTGTTGTGTTATGGCTGGCGTACTGTGTTGTGTTATCACTGGCGTACTGTGTTGTATTAACACTGGCGTACTTCGTTGTGTCATCACTGGCGTCTTGTGTTGTGTTATCACTGGCGTACTGTGCTGCGTTATCACTGGCGTGCTGTGTTGCGTTAACACTGGCGTACTGTGTTGCGTTATCACTGGCGTAGTGTTGCGTTATCACTGGAGTAATGCGCTGCGTTATCACTGGCGTAGTGTTGCGTTAACTCTGGCGTACTGCGCTGCGTTATCACTGGCGTAGTGTTGCATTAACACTGGCGTACTGCGCTGCGTTATCACTGGCGTAGTGTTGCGTTAACACTGGCGTACTGCGCTGCGTTATCACTGGCGTAGTCTTGCGTTATCACTGGCATACTGTGTTGTGTTATCAATGGCGTACTGTGTTGTGTTATCACAGACGTACTGTGTTGTGTTAACACTGGAGTACTGTGTTGTGTTATCACTGGCGTACTGTGTTTTGTTGTCACTGGCGTACTGTGTTGTGTTATCACTGGCGTACTGTGTTGTGTTATCACTGGCGTACTGTGTTGTGTTAACACTGGCGTACTTCGTTGTGTTATCCATGGCGTACTGTGTTGTGTTATCACTGGTGTACTGTGTTGTGTTATCACTGGCGTACTGCGTTGTGTTATCATTGGCATACTGCATTGTGTTATCACTGGCGTACTGCGTTGTGTTATCACTGGCGTACTGTGTTGTGTTATCACTGGCGTACTGCTTTGCGTTATCACTGGCGTACTGTGTTGTGTTATCACTAGCGTACTGTGTTGTGTTATCACTGGCGTACTGAGTTGTGTTATCACTGGCGTACTGCGTTGTGTTATCATTGGCGTACTGTGTTGTGTTATCACTGGCGCACTGCGATGCGTTATCACTCGCGAAGTCTTGCGTTAACACTGGCGTATTGCGCTGCGTTATCACTGGCGTAGTGTTGCGTTATCACTGGCGTACTGTGTTGTGTTATCACTGGCGTACTGTGATGTGTTATCAATGGCGTACTGTGTTGTGTTAACACTGGAGTACTGTGTTGTGTTATCACTGGCGTACTGAGTTGTGTTCTCACTGGCGTACTGTGTTGTGTTATGGTTGGCGTACTGTGTTGTATTATCACTGGCGTACTGTGTTGAATTAACACTGGCGTACTTCGTTGTGTTATCACTGGCGTACTGTGTTGTGTTATGGCTGGCGTACTGTGTTGTGTTATCACTGGCGTACTGTGTTGTGTTAACACTGGCGTACTTCGTTGTGTCATCACTGGCGTCTTGTGTTGTGTTATCACTGGCGTACTGCGCTGCGTTATCACTGGCGTGTTGTGTTGCGTTAACACTGGCGTACTGTGTTGTGTTATCACTGGCGTACTGTGTTGTGTTATGACTGGTGTACTGCGTTCTGTTATCACTGGCGTACTGCATTGAGTTATCACTGGCGTACTGCGCTGCATTATCACTGGCGTACTGTGTTGTGTTATCACTGGCGTAGTGTTGCGTTATCACTGGCGTACTGCGCTACGTTATCACTGGCGTACTGTCTTGCGTTAACACTGGCGTACTGTGTTGCGTTATCACTGGCATAGTGTTGCGTTATCACTGGCGTACTGTGTTGTTATATCTGGAGTACTGTATTGTGTTATCACTGGTGTACTGCGTTCTGTTATGACTGGCGTACTGCGTTGTGTTATCACCGGAGTACTGCGCTGCGTTATCACTGGCGAACTGTGTTGTGTTATCACTGGTGTAGTGTTGCGTTATCACTGGCGTACTGCGCTGCGTTATCACTGGCGTACTGTCTTGCGTTAACGCTGGCGTACTGTGTTGTGTAATCACTGGCGTAGTGTTGCGTTATCACTGGCGTATGGCGCTGCGTTATCACTGGCGTAGTGTTGCGTTAACACTGGCGTACTGCACTGCGTTATCACTGGCGTAGTGTTGCGTTAACACTGGCGTACTGCGCTGCGTTATCACTGGCGTAGTGTTGCGTTATAACTGGCGTACTGTGTTGTGTTATCACTGGCGTACTGTGCTGTGTTATCACTGGCGTACTGTGTTGTGTTAACACTGGAGTACTGCATTGTGTTATCACTGGCGTACTGCGTTGTGTTATCACTGGCGTACTGCGTTGTGTCATCACTGGCGTACTGCGTTGTGTTATCACTGGCGTACTGTGTTGTGTTATCACTAGCGTACTGTGTTGTGTTATCACTGGCGTACTGAGTTGTGTCATCACTGGCGTACTGCGTTGTGTTATCATTGGCGTACTGTGTTGTGTTATCACTGGCGCACTGCGATGCGTTATCACTGGCGAAGTCTTGCGTTAACACTGGCGTATTGCGCTGCGTTATCACTGGCGTAGTGTTGCATTATCACTGGCGTACTGTGTTGTGTTATCACTGGCGTACTGTGATGTGTTATCAATGGCGTACTGTGTTGTGTTAACACTGGAGTACTGTGTTGTGTTATCACTGGCGTACTGAGTTGTGTTATCACTGGCGTACTGTGTTGTGTTATGGTTGGCGTACTGTGTTGTATTATCACTGGCGTACTGTGTTGTATTAACACTGGCGTACTTCGTTGTGTTATCACTGGCGTACTGTGTTGTGTTATGGCTGGCGTACTGTGTTGTGTTATCACTGGCGTACTGTGTTGTGTTAACACTGGCGTACTTCGTTGTGTCATCACTGGCGTCTTGTGTTGTGTTATCACTGGCGTACTGTGCTGCGTTATCACTGGCGTGCTGTGTTGCGTTAACACTGGCGTACTGTGTTGCGTTATCACTGGCGTACTGTGTTGTGTTATGACTGGAGTAATGCGCTGCGTTATCACTGGCGTAGTGTTGCGTTAACCCTGGCGTACTGCGCTGCGTTATCACTGGCGTAGTGTTGCATTAACACTGGCGTACTGCGCTGCGTTATCACTGGCGTAGTGTTGCGTTAACACTGGCGTACTGCGCTGCGTTATCACTGGCGTAGTCTTGCGTTATCACTGGCGTACTGTGTTGTGTTATCAATGGCGTACTGTGTTGTGTTATCACAGACGTACTGTGTTGTGTTAACACTGGAGTACTGTGTTGTGTTATCACTGGCGTACTGTGTTTTGTTGTCACTGGCGTACTGTGTTGTGTTATCACTGGCGTACTGTGTTGTGTTATCACTGGCGTACTGTGTTGTGTTAACACTGGCGTACTTCGTTGTGTTATCCATGGCGTACTGTGTTGTGTTATCACTGGTGTACTGTGTTGTGTTATCACTGGCGTACTGCGTTGTGTTATCATTGGCGTACTGCGTTGTGTTATCACTGGCGTACTGCGTTGTGTTATCACTGGCGTACTGAGTTGTGTTACCACTGGCGTACTGTGTTGTGTTATCACTGGCGTACTGTGTTGTGTTATCACTGGCGTACTGTGTTGTGTTAACACTGGCGTACTTCGTTGTGTTATCCATGGCGTACTGTGTTGTGTTATCACTGGTGTACTGTGTTGTGTTATCACTGGCGTACTGCGTTGTGTTATCATTGGCGTACTGCGTTGTGTTATCACTGGCGTACTGCGTTGTGTTATCACTGGCGTACTGAGTTGTGTTACCACTGGCGTACTGCGTTGTGTTATCACTGGCGTACTGAGTTGTGTTATCACTGGCGTACTGTGTTGTGTTATCACTGGGGTACCGCTTTGTGTTATCACTGGCTTACTGCTTTGTGTTATCGCTGGCGTACTGTGTTGTGCTGTCACTGGCATACTGTGTTGTGTTATCACTGGCGTACTGCGTTGTGTTATCACTGGCGTACTGCGTTGTATTATCACTGGCGTACTGTGTTGTGTTATCACTGGCATAGAGTGTTGTGTTATCACTGGCGTACTGCGTTGAGTTATCACTGGCATACTGTGTTGTGTTATCACTGGCGTACTGCGTTGTGTTATCACTGGCGTACTGTGTTGTGTTATCACTGGCGTACTGCGCTGCGTTATCACTGGCGTAGTGTTGCGTTAATACTGGCGTACTGCGTTGCGATAACACTAGCGTAGTTTTGCGTTAACACTGGCGTACTGCGATGCGTTATCACTGGCGTAGTGTTGCGTTATCACTGGCGTACTGTGTTGTGTTATCACTGGCGTACTGTGTTGTGTTAACACTGGAGTACTATGTAGTGTTATGACTGGAGTACAGTGTTGTGTTATCACTGGCGTACTGTGTTGTGTTATCACTGGCGTACTGTGTTGTGTTAACACTGGAGTACTGTGTTGTGTTATCACTGGCGTACTGTGTTGTGTTATCGCTGGCGTACTGTGTTGTGTTAACACTGGAGTACTGTGTTGTGTTATCACTGGTGCACTGCGTTGTGTTATCATTGGCGTTCTGCGTTGTGTTATCACTGGCGTACTGCGTTGTGTTATCACTGGCGTACTGAGTTGTGTTATCACTGGCGTACTGTGTTGTGTTATCACTGGGGTACCGCTTTGTGTTATCACTGGCTTACTGCTTTGTGTTATCGCTGGCGTACTGTGTTGTGCTATCACTGGCATACTGTGTTGTGTTATCACTGGCGTACTGCGTTGTGTTATCACTGGCGTACTGCGTTGTATTATCACTGGCGTACTGTGTTGTGTTATCACTGGCATACAGTGTTGTGTTATCACTGGCGTACTGCGTTGAGTTATCACTGGCATACTGTGTTGTGTTATCACTGGCGTACTGCGTTGTGTTATCACTGGCGTACTGTGTTGTGTTATCACTGGCGTACTGCGCTGCGTTATCACTGGCGTAGTGTTGCGTTAATACTGGCGTACTGCGTTGCGATAACACTAGCGTAGTTTTGCGTTAACACTGGCGTACTGCGATGCGTTATCACTGGCGTAGTGTTGCGTTATCACTGGCGTACTGTGTTGTGTTATCACTGGCGTACTGTGTTGTGTTAACACTGGAGTACTATGTAGTGTTATGACTGGAGTACAGTGTTGTGTTATCACTGGCGTACTGTGTTGTGTTATCACTGGCGTACTGTGTTGTGTTAACACTGGAGTACTGTGTTGTGTTATCACTGGCGTACTGTGTTGTGTTATCGCTGGCGTACTGTGTTGTGTTAACACTGGAGTACTGTGTTGTGTTATCACTGGTGCACTGTGTTGTGTTATCATGGGCTACTGTGTTGTGTTATCAATGGCGTACTGTGTTGTGTTATCACTGGCGTACTGCTTTGTGTTATCACTGGTGTACTGTGTTGTGTTACCACTGGAGTACTTCGATGTGTTATCACTGGCGTACTGTGTTGTGTTATCACTGGCATACTGTGTTGTGTTATCACTGGCGTACTGCGTTGCGTTATCACTGGCGTACTATGTTGTGTTATCACTGGCGTACTGCGTTGTGTTATCACTGACGTACTGCGTTGTGTTATCACTGGTGTACTGCGTTGTGTTATCACTGGCGTACTACGTTGTGTTATCACTGGCGTAGTGCGTTGTGTTATCACTGGCGTACTGCGTTGTGTTATCACTGGCGTACTGTGTTGTGTTATCACTGGGGGACTGCTTTATGTTATCACTGGCACCTCATTCTCCTCCTCTCCTTACGCCTTCCTCTTTGTATTGGACTGATGAAGCCACTGTGTGGCGAAACGTTTCCTGAATAAAGATTCCCATATGCTGCATAAGTGTCTCAATCTTCAACTTGTCGGTTTTTCAAACCATTCATCACAACTGTCAGACACAGCAGCATCATGGGATCTTGTTACAAAGAATTCTTCAACACTTGTTCAACCTTTGGACGAAGACCTAGTTCGACTAGTGGATGGTACCACTATGACCCCGGCTCCGCCTGCTTCACCTCACCTCACTACAGTATATAAGCCACGTCTACGGCCCTATGCTGTACATTCTACAAGATTGATGGACTGAACACATCGACTCCAGGTTGAGGGACTGATTACCTCATTCTCCTCCTCTCCTTACGCCTTCCTCTTTGTATTGGACTGATGAAGCCACTGTGTGGCGAAACGTTTCCTGAATAAAGATTCCCATATGCTGCATAAGTGTCTCAATCTTCAGGCTGTTACTGTTGACCGCACACAACCCGACGTACGAACCACAGCCCAGTTGATCAGGTACTGACTTTAGGTGCCTGTCCAGCGCCTTCTTGAAGGCAGCCAGGGCTCTGTTGGTAATCTCCCTTATGTATGCTTGGAGGCAGATGAACAGTCTTGGGCACCTGACACTTATTATATTGTCTCTTAGTGTACTAGTGGCGCCCCTGCTTTTCATTGGGGGGACGTTCCATCTCCTGCCAGGTCTTTTGCTTCCGTAGGGAGTGATTTTCGTGTCAAATTTGGGACTAGTCAGTTTAGGATTTTCCAAGTGTATATTATCATGTATCTTTCTCGCCTGCATTCCAGGGAGTACAAATCGAGGGACTTCAACCGTTCCCAGTAAGTTAGGTGCTTTATCGTATTTTTACGTGCCATGAAGGTTCTCTGTACATTCTCCTGGTCAACAATTTCACCTGTCTTAAAGGGGGGCAGTTAGTGTACAGCAGTATTCCAGCCTAGAAAAGACAAGCGATTTGAAGAGAATCATGGGCTTGGCATCTTTAGTTTTGAAGATTCTCATTATCCATCTTTTCATTTTCCTAGCAGATGTGATAGATACATTATTGTGATCTTTGAAAGTTGTGTACGAATGGTATATAATACCGACAAGATGAGAGTAAGACACATGTGCAACATCTGGGTATCTTTATTGTAGACGTTTCGCCATCTTCTGTACATAGTTCTACTGTCTTCAAGTTATGTCCTAGAATTTGTATTGATAAAGCCACTGGATGGCGAAACGTCTACAATAAAGATACCCAGATGTTGCACATGTATCTTACTCTCATCTTTGAAAGTGAGATCATCTGACATTATCACTCCCAGGTCCTTCACATTAGTTTTTCTTTCTATTGTGCGAGTGGAATTTGTTGTTTACTCTGATGCACTTTTAATTTCCAAGAGTTTTCCATATCGGAGAAACTGAAATTTCTCTTCATTGAACTTCAAGTTGTTTTCCTATTAAAAGTAGGGGCGCCGCTGGAACAATACGAAAACATGTCCATTAGCGTACATTATTCAAATTATTCAGTAAACTACCAGCAGATATCAGAAATATTGTGAGAAGTGCAAAAGCCTTCAAGAGGAAACTGGATTACAATTCCGCCAGTGCCAGATAATCAGACTGTGATGGCTGCTAACAACAACTGTCGGGTTGACCAAGTAAGCACACGAAAAACCCAGTCACAGTTATAACAGGTATCACAGGTACGAAGTGGAATCTCAGTGATATGTGATACAAATGGAATATGCAACACCAAAAAACTGCAGTGCTCCGTTTTTTTCTTATGTTCTTATTAGACCCCAAGATTTATTCACGGATTCCAGAATAAATACGACGCAGGCAGTCCACATTAACTAACTTCAAGTTAAAGAGAAGGATTCAAGACCTGGAGCCTAACACTACACAATTCATGTAAAATGCAAACAGTTTGACAGACAGAGAAGCAAGTAGACGGACACACACAGAGTCTGAGAAGCAGACAAACACATGCACTTGGCGAGGTGTCAGATTGGGCGCCTGTGACGAGTGGGGTTCCACAGGGGTCAGTCCTAGGACTGGTGCTGTTTCTGGTATTTGTGAATGACATGACGGCAGGAATAGATTCCGTAGTGTCCCTGTTTGCAGATGATGTGAAGTTGATGAGAAGAATCCAATCGGACGAGGACCAGGCAGAACTACAAAGGAATCTGGACAGGCTGCAGACCTGGTCCAGAAACTGGCTCTTGGAGTTCAATTCCACCAAATGCAAAGTCATAAAGATTAGGGAAGGGCAAAGAAGACTGCAGAGGGAGTACAGTCTAGAGGGGGCCAGAGCCTACATTCCGACATCTCAATAAAGGATCGTTCAGGACCCTGTACACCGTGTACGTTTAGGCCTATATTGGAGTATGCGGCACCAGTTTGGAATCCATAAGACCCGGGCCGGAAGTACCGGCGAACCTCTAATGAATGAATGAACTAGCCAAGCACGTACGGAAATTAGAGAAAGTGCAAAGGTTTGCAACAAGACTAATCCCGGAGCTAAGGGGTATGTCCTACGAACAGAGGTTAAAAGAAATCGACCTGACGATACTGGAGGACAGGAGAGATAGGGGGGGACATAATAACGACATATAAAATACTGAGAGGAATCGACAAGATGGACAGAGACAGAATGTGCCAGAGATGGGACACAGCAACAAGGAGTCAGAGTTGGAAGTTGAAGACTCAGATGAATCACAGGGATGTTAGGAAGTATTTCTTCAGTCACAGAGTAGTCAGGAAGTGGAATAGTTTGGGAAGCGATGTAGTAGAGGCAGGATCCATACATAGCTTTAAGAGGAGGTATGATAAAACTCATGGAGAAGGAAGAGTAGCGGCTAGTGAAGAGGCCGGGCCAGGAGCTGTGAATCGACTCCTGCAACCATAACCAGATGAGTACAACTAGATGAGTACAGAGTCAGAGAAACAAGCAGACAGACACACACAGTCAGAGAAGCAGACAGATATAATAACGACATATAAAATACTGAGAGGAATTGACAAGGTGGAGAGAGACAGGATGTTTCAGAGATGGGACACAGCAATTAGGAGTCACAACTGGAAGATAAAGACTCAGAGGAGTCACAGGGATGTTAAGAAGTATTTCTTTGGTCATATAGTTGTCAGGAAGTGGAATAGCCTGGAGAGTGATTTAGAGGAGGCAGGTACCATACATAGCTTTAAGAAGAGGTATGATAAAGCTCATGGAGCAGGGAGGGAGTGGACCTAGTAGCGACCAGTGAAGAGGCGGGGTCAGGAGTTATGAATCGACCCTGCACCCACAATTAGATGAATATAATTAGGTGAGTACACAGTCAGAGAAGCAAACAGACACACAGAGAGAGGAAAGGACACACACTGAAAGACAGCATGCAGAAAGAAAAGAGATTGAGAACATCATCAAGGAAATAGGTGAAGCAGACATTGACGAGATTGTAAATTTTCAGAGAATAGGGGGGTACTTCAAGGGGAGAAAACGACCGACCAAGCTGATTCTCAGGACAGAAACAGTGTGGAACAGGATCCTCCAAGAGAAACCGCGGTTGAAATACTCGGAAAAGTACATGAGGGTGTTCCTAGACAGAGACAGAACACAAACAGAATGACAGCAGCTGAGGGAGAAGAAAAAAGCGAAAGGAGCTACGAAAGGAGACAAGGATGGAACCAGCAGAGGTCAATCAGAGCAGAACAGAGCAGCAAGAGCAAGCACACACAGAACTGTCCTCAGAACACCATCCCAACACAAACTACAATCCACACTTACAGCTTCCATCCAACACCCAGCTATAGAATCCTACAGTATGCTACCAGGTCTCCCACCCTCACAGGCCCCCCAAACCACAGTGTTGGAAAGGAAACTGAAGGTATGGTACACAAACGCTGATGGAATAACAAATAAGTGGGAGGAGTGGCACGAAAGAGTCAAAGAGGCATCACCGGACATCATAGCTCTCACAGAAACCAAGCTAACAGGTGTGATAACAGATGCCATATTTCCAACGGGATACCAGATCCTGAGGAAAGACAGAGGTAACAGGGGGGAGGAGTGGCACTGTTGATCAAAAACCAATGGAATTTTGATAAGCTGGAGAGAGGAGACAGCGGAGAAGCAAGCGATTACATAGTGGGAACACTTCACTCTGGAGATCCAAAGATGGTAATTGCAGTGTTGTATAACCCACCACAGAACAGCAGGAGGCCAAGGCAAGAGTATGACGAGAGCAATAGAGCGATGGTTGACACACTGGCTGCAGTGGCCAGAAGAGCTCATGCATGCAGGGCAAAGCTCCTGATCACGGGCGACTTTAACCACAAGGAGATCGATTGGGAGAACTTGGAGCCACATGGGGGCCAAGACATATGGAGGGCTAAGATGATGGAGGTGGTACTGGAAAACTTCATGCACCAACACGTAAGGGACATTACGAGAGAGAGAGGAGAGAATGAACCAGCAAGACTGGACCTAGTATTCACCTTGAGTAGTGCAGATATTGAGGACATCACATATGAAAGACCCCTTAGGGCCAGCGATCATGTGGTTTTAAGCTTCGAATACACAGTAGAGCTACAAGTGGAGGGGGAAGCAGCAAGGCCAGGACGAATGAAGCCAAACTACAAGAAAGGGGACTACACGGGAATGAGGAACTTCCTGAACGGGGTTCAGTGGGACAGAGAACTGACAGGGAAGTCAGTTAATGAGATGATGGAATATGTAGCAACAATGTGCAAGGAGGCTGAGGAGAGGTTTGTACCTAAGGGTAACAGGACTAATGAAAAAGCCAGGATGAGCCCATGGTTCACCCAAAGGTGCAAAGAGGCAAAAACCAAGTGTGCTAGGGAATGGAAGAAATATAGAAGGCAAAGGACCCAGGAGAATAAGGAGAACAGTCGTAGAGCCAGAAATGAATATGCCTCCCTTCTTATCTAAGAAGGGAGGCCCAACGACAATATGAAAACAACATAGCAGCGAAAGCCAAATCTGATCTGAAGCTGTTATACAGCCACATCAGGAGGAAAACAACAGTCAAGGACCAGGTAATCAGGCTAAGGAAGGAAGGGGGAGAGACAACAAGAAATGACCATGAAGTAAGTGAGGAACTCAACAAGAGATTTAAAGAAGTGTTCACAGAGGAGACAGAAGGGCCTCCAGAAAGACGGAGAGGTGGGGCACACCACCAAGCGCTGGGCACAGTACACACAACCAAGGAAGAAGTGAAGAGGCTTCTGAGTGAGCTAGATACCTCAAAGGCAATGGGGCCGGATAACATCTCTCCATGGGTCCTGAGAGAGGGAGCAGAGGTGCTATGTGTACCCCTAACAACAATATTCAATACATCTATTGAAACAGGGAGATTGCCTGAGGCATGGAAGACAGCAAATGTAGTCCCAATCTTTAAAAAAGGAGACAAACATGAAGCACTAAACTACAGACCAGTGTCACTAACACGTATAGTATGCAAAGTCATGGAGAAGATTATCAGGAGAAGAGTGGTGGAACACCTAGAAAGGAATGATCTCATCAACAGCAGCCAACATGGTTTCAGGGACGGGAAATCTTGTGTCACAAACCTACTGGAGTTCTATGACATGGTGCCAGCAGTAAGACAAGAGAGACAGGGGTGGATGGATTGCATTTTCATGGACTGCAAGAAGGCGTTTGACACAGTTCCACACAAGAGATTAGTGCAAAAACTGGAGGACCAAGCAGGGATAACAGGGAAGCCACTACAATGGAACAGGGAATACTTGTCAGGAAGACAGCAGCGAGTCATGGTACGTGGCGAGGTGTCAGAGTGGGCACCTGTGACCAGCGGGGTCCCACAGGGGTCAGTCCTAGGACCAGTGCTGTTTCTGGTATTTGTGAACGACATGACGGAAGGAATAGAATCCGAAGTGTCCCTGTTTGCAGATGATGTGAAGTTGATGAGAAGAATTCATTCGATTGAAAACCAGGCAGAACTACAAAGGGATCTGGACAGGCTGCAGATCTGGTCCAGCAATTGGCTACTGGCGTTCAACCCCACCAAGTGCAAAGTCATGAAGATTGGGGAAGGGCAAAGAAGACCGCAGACGGAGTACAGTCTAGGGGGCCAGAGACTACAAACCTCACACAAGGAAAAAGATCTTGGGGTGAGTATAACACCAGGCACATCTCCTGAAGCACACATCAACCAAATAACTACTGCAGCATATGGGCACCTAGCAAACCTCAGAACAGCATTCCGACATCTTAATAAGGAATCGTTCAGGACCCTGTACACCGTGTACGTTAGGCCCATATTGGAGTATGTGGCACTAGTTTGGAACCCACACCTAGCCAAGCACGTAAAGAAACTAGAGAAAGTGCAAAGGTTTGCAACAAGACTAGTCCCAGAGCTAAGAGGTATGTCCTACGAGGAGAGGTTAAGGGAAATGAACCTGACGACACTGGAGGACAGGAGAGATAGGGGGGACATGATAACGACATGCAAAATACTGAGAGGAATTGACAAGGTGAACAAAGACAGGATGTTCCAGAGATGGGACACAGCAACAAGGGGACACAGTTGGAAGTTGAAGACACAGATGAATCACAGGGATGTTAGGAAGTATTTCTTCAGCCACAGAGTAGTCAGGAAGTGGAATAGTTTGGGAAGCGATGTAGTGGAGGCAGGATCCATACATAGCTTTAAGCAGAGGTATGATAAAGCTCACGGTTCAGGGAGAGTGACCTAATAGCGACCAGTGAAGAGGCGGGGCCAAGAGCTAGGACTCGACCCCTGCAACCTCAACTAGGTGAGTACACCTGTTTGGAATTCACACTTGATCAAGCACGTCAAGAAATTAGAGAAAGTGCAAAGGTTTGCGACAAGGTTAGTTCCAGAGCTAAGGGTAATGTCCTACGAAGACAGGAGGGTTAGGGGAAACATGATAACAACATACAAAATACTGCGTGGAATAGACAAGGTGGACAGAGACAGGATGTTCCAGAGAGGGGACACAGAAACAAGGGGTTACAATTGGAAGTTGAAGACCCAAATGAGTCACAGGGATGTTAAGAAGTATTTCTTCAGTCAAATAGTAGTCAGGAAGTGGAATAGTCTAGCAAGTGAGGTAGTGGAGGCAGGAACCATACATAGCTTTAAGACGAGGTATGATAAAGCTCATGGAGCAGGGAGAGAGAGGACCTAGTAGCACTCAGTGAAGAGGCGGGGCCAGGAGCTGAGTCTCGACCCCTACAACAACAATTAGGTGAGTACAGAGTCAGAGAAACAAGCAGACAAACACACACGGATGATGTGAAGTTGATGAGAAAAATTCAATCGAACGAGGACCAGGCAGAACTACAAAGGGATCTGAACAGGCTGCAAGCTTGGTCCAGAAACTGGTTTCTGGAGTTCAACCCCTCCAAGTGCAAAGTCATGACGATAGGAGAAGGGCAAAGAAGACCGCAGACGGAGTACAGTCTAGGTGGCCAGAGCCTACAAACCTCACTCAAAGAAAAGGATCTTGGGGTGAGTATAACACCAAGCACATCTCCTGAGGAACACATTAACTAAATAACTGCTGCAGCATACGGGCGCCTAGCAAACCTAAGAATAACATTCCGACTTTTCAATAACGACCCTGTACACCGTGTACATTAGGCCTTTATTGGAGCATGTAGCACAAGTTTGGAACCCATACCTAGTCAAGCACGTATGGAAATTAGAGAAAGTGCAAAGGTTTGCAACGAGACTAGTCCCGGAGCTAAGGGGCATGTCCTACGAGGAGAGGTTAAGGGAAATCGACCTGACGATACTGGAGGACAGGAGAGATAGGGACGACATGATAACGACATATAAAATTTTGAGAAGAATTGACAAGGTGGACAGAGACATGATGATCCAGAGATGGGACACAGTAACAAGGGGTCACAATTGGAAGCTAAAGACTCAGATGAATCACAGGGATGTTACCTGGAGTTTACCTGGAGAGAGTTTCGGGGGTCAATGCCCCCGCGGCCCGGTCTGTGACCAGGCCTCCTGGTGGATCAGCGCCTGATCAACCAGGCTGTTGCTGCTGGCTGCACGCAAACCAACGTACGAGCCACAGCCCGGCTGATCAGGAACTGACTTTAGGTGCTTGTCCAGTGCCAGCTTGAAGACTGCCAGGGGTCTGTTGGTAATCCCCCTTATGTGTGCTGGGAGGCAGTTGAACAGTCTCGGGCCCCTGACACTTATTGTATGGTCTCTTAACGTGCTAGTGACACCCCTGCTTTTCATTGGGGGGATGGTGCATCGTCTGCCAAGTCTTTTGCTTTCGTAGTGTTAGGAAGTATTTCTTCAGTCACAGACTTGTCAGAAAGAGGAACAGTCTGGGAAATGATGTAGTGGAGTCAGAATCCATACATAGCTTTAAGAAGAGGTATGATAAATCCCTCGACCCCTGCAACTACAACTAGGTGAGTACAGATAGGTACGTACACAGAGTTAGAGAAGCAAGCAGACACACACACACGGAAAAACGTACAAAAGACAAAGGACCCATGGAAAATAAAGAGAATAGTCAAAGGATAACATCTCTGTAACCCAAGACTACAGGAAAAAAAAAAAAAAAAGTTGACAGATATACAAACAAGACAGTGCGGGAGAGGAAGCGAAATTGACATCCATATTAAATGATAAGTATATCTTGGCTTTTATCAAATAAATAAAAAAATTTCACTTTTTTTTTTACAGTTCTTCATACGAGTATATGATGAATTTTCTCAAGAAAAAATCATTACTTGAAATTTAAAGCAATGTTACATCACAAGCCATAACCAAGTTTGTAAGAAATAATTATTTACAAATTTAGTAAATGTTTTCACAAGGCCATCTACATGTGGCTTATCTTTGGTTAGGTGTACTTCAATAAATAAATAAATTGAGAGCCATATCCCTTAATTACTGTTTCTTGCCTCTTAAACAGCCTGTTCCTATCTATCCTATTAATTCCCTTGAGTATTTTGGAAGTTATTATCATATCTCCCTTGGTTCTTCTATCGTCCAGGATTGCTTTATAAATTGACTTCCATTAGCCTCTCCTCAACGTTCATGCCCCTTAACTCACGAACAAACCGTTTCATACTTCTGCACTGCTTTTTCCAGCGTCTTAACTTGTTTCCTAAGGTGTGTATTCCATTCTGGTTCTGCGTACTCCAAGAAGGGCCTGACATATGTTGTATAATATCCCCGGAAAGATTCTTGGATGAGATGCCTGAAGGCCATACTTACATCTGCCAGACGAGGACTGTCTGCAGAGGATATTCTGTTAACAGGATCCTCTGGCTACAAGGTAGACACTATGCTCACCTCTAGGTCTTTCTCTTTGAGTGAGGTCTGCAACCTCTGTCCATCCTAGACTATACTCCGTGTCCGGTCTTCTATCTCATTCCCCGATCTTCATAATCTATTTGCTGGGGTTGAATTCAAGCAACGTATCTGACCAAGTCTTGCAGTTTGTCTAGATACATTTGCAGCCTTTTTCATGTCCTCGTCTGTTTTTTTTTTTTCATTTTCACTCACATATGAAATATTTATTTATTTATTTATTTATTTATTTATTTATTTGAACATGATACAGAGAAGTACAAGGAATACAATTTTTAAAGTGCAGCATGCCAGAGCCCCTTATATGCAGAGCATTATGGGCAGGCTTAAAATTAACTTAAGATTAACTAAGCAATGATATATTCAGTGGTAAAAAAATTATTGTAAAACAGATAACAATTTAATACAAATGAGTATTACAAAGACAGGTCATGTGGTCATTTACTGTGTTGTTGTGTAATCAGGAGAATGGAGTATTCTGTTAGGTAATGAAGTTAAATAGTAACAAAGTTTGATTAGGTCACAGGTTGACATTTATGAGCTACAATAATGAGATACATATATGAGATACAATTTATGAGATACAATTATTCAGTATTTATTTAGTTGTGGGTGAGTAAGTGATTTTTGAGAAGAGACTTGAATTTATAAACAGACAGTGTTTCTTTTATATTCACAGGTAATGAATTCCAGGTTTTTGGGCCTTTTATGTGCATTGAGTTTTTGCATAGCGTGCGATGGACACGAGGAACATCAAAGAGTGATCTGTGCCTTGTGTTATAGTCATGTGTTCTGACTCACGAAATCGTAATGACACGGGCTGGAGTTTTGAGACTCTCTGACCGCGGGTTCAATCCCGGCCGGGGTATGGTTTATCATGTGTTCTGTTGAGGTTGGTAAGATGTTTGAGGGGAGGGTTTATGTCAGAGTTAAGTGTTCTATGTATGTAGCAGGTGCAGTAATGAGTATGGATGTTTTGTATTGTGAGTAGGTTTAGAGTTTTGAATATTGGTGGAGTGTGCTGTCTGTAGTAGGAATTTGTTATCATTCTGACTACAGCCTTTTGTTGGGTGATTAGTGGTCTGAGATGGTTTATTGTTGTTGAGCCCCATGCGCAAATTCCATAGGTGAGATAGGGGGTAAATAAATGAGCGATATAGGGCCAGGAGGGCTGACTGTGGAACATATTACCGTATCTTCGATAGTATGCCTTCGGTCTTGGAATTTTTTTTGGAAATTTGTTGTATATGTGTTTGAAATTTGAGTCTATTATCAAGGTGGATTCCTAGGAATTTTCCCTCTGTGAGTTTTGTGATAGGTGATCCATTTATCATTATGTTAAGAGAAACATCTGCAGCTCTGTTACCAAACTGAATGTAGTAGGTTTTGTCAATGTTAAGAGTAAGTTTGTTGGTCCTCATCCAGGTTGATATTTTCTGTAATTCGGTATTTACATTATTGGCTAGCATGACTGGGCTCGGGTGAAAGTAGACGTATGTAGTGTCATCTGCAAATAGTGTGGGTTTGAGTAGTTGCGATGCATTTGGTAGGTCATTTTTGTATATGAGAAAGAGAAGAGGGCCTAGGACACTTCCCTGTGGGACACCAACTGTAATTGGTTGTGCGGAAGAGTTTGCCCCATTTGTGCACACATATTGGCTTCGGTTGCTGAGGTATGACTTTAGGTAGTTGAGGGAGTGCCCTCTTATACCATAGTGTGACAATTTTACGTGGAGCAAGTCATGGTCAACTGTATCGAAAGCTTTACGTAAGTCAATGAAGATCCCCAGTAGGACTTCTTTTTTCTCTATTGGTGTATAAATATGTTCTAGCATGTGGATAATAGCATCATTAGTATTTTTATTAGGCCTGAGCCCAAATTGACAGGGGTTGAGTATGTTATGGGAGATGAGGTAGGAATAGATACGCTTATGGATTAATTTTTCAAAGATTTTAGAGAGAGGGTGTAAGTTGGATATTGGCCTATAGTTATTCAAGTCTGTGTGGTCTCCTCCTTTATGGATCGGGGTGACCCTTGCTATTTTGAGAACTGTAGGAAAGTTAGAGGATTCAATGGGTTTGTTAAAGTGTTGCAATGATTGGTGATAGTACCTGTGACACTTTTTTGTATATAATGGGTGGTTAGGTATTTAAATCTCCTGTCTTGTTTTTTAGTTTGTTGATAATAAGGGAGACTTCAGTTGGGTTAGTCGGAGCTAGGAACAGTGTGTTCGGGTAGTTGCCAGTGAGGTAGTCATTGGGTGGGGTATCTGAGCTTGGGATTTTATTGGCAAGGTTTTTTCCTATAGTGGAGAAGAAATCATTGAGTCTGCTGTTTCAGTAAGTGGGAATTGGGGTTCAACTGGTTTTGTTAATTCAATTTCGCTATTTCGTGATATCTTTTTTGTTCCTAGTATTTCTGATAGGGTTTTCCAGGTCTTTTTTATGTCACCTCGTAAGTTGGATAATCTGTTCTCATAATACAATTTTTTAGCCCTTCTTATTAGGCTGGTTAGAATTGACGAGTAACGTTTTGTTTGGTCTCTGGTTATGTGACCCATTCTGTACTGTTTTTCGTATAGGTGCTTTGTATTTATGGATTTGAGAATGCTGGGTGTTAGCCAGGGACTGTTCAGTCTCTTTGCAGTCATCTGTTTAGTTTTTTTTAGGGCAGTGCTTGTTATAGAGATATTGGGTCTTTTTTAGAAAATTATTAAAACATTCGTCAATATCTGTATAGATTTCTAGCTCAGTGTGCCAGTCAATGTTTGTCACTGCTGCTGTGAAGTTATTAATGGCTGCCTCATTGTGAAGTCGGAAAGTGACTAGTAGTGTCTAGGGGTAATTTGCCAAGGTTTGTTATGAGGAAGGTAGGGTAATGGTCTGTGGTATTATCTGTAATTATGCCTGATCTTAAGTTAGTTTAGTTAGTTTAATATGTTTATTATGCACCCCATACCCATCCTGTGGGCGGTAGTCAAAAGATTACAGAGGTACATAATTGGTCCAGGGACTGGACTCCAAAGTTTTGACAGCTGAGCAAGTTACAGAGGCAATGAACTCACAATTTACAAAGGTAATGAACTCACAATTTACAAAGGTAATGAACTCACAATTTACAAAGGTAATGAACTCCAGGTAAGTCTGGTCACAATCATGACAAGTTACAAAGGTATTTACAGATTACAGAGGTACGTAATGGGTCCAGGGACTGGGCCCCCAAAGTTTTGATAGCTGAACTAGGTACAAAGGTAATGAGCTCACAAGTTACAAAGGTAATGATCTTAAGGGGGATATGGTGTTGGTCCAGATGTGGTCAAGTAGGGAAACACTAGTCTCTGTAACTTTTGTAGGTTTTGTTACTGTTGGTAGCAACATGCAGTTACTCATAGTGTTTGTGAATTCAGTAACGTGTGGGACCTGGTCTTGCAGGAGATTTATATTGAAGTCACCTGAGAGTAGTAAGTGATCTTTGTTCATGCGTGCATCAGTTATCATACTTCCTAGGTTTTCACTAAAGTGACTAATGTTTGACTGTGGTACTCTGTAGATGTTTATCACTGTGAGAGGTTTTTGTAGGTATTTGGATTTGAATTTAGCTATTATATATATTCCCCATGTTCATCCCTTGTGCAAGTATTAGTGATACATTCTAGTTGGTCTGAGTAGTATATAGCTGTGCCACCCCCTTGTTGGTCTGGCCTACAGTTGTGTATGGCTGTGTAACCAGGAATGGCATAGACATCTGTAGTATCAGGCTTTAGCCAGGTTTTAGTTAGTGTAATGATGGATATACTGGAATGCAGGGAATTTAGTAATGCTATGAGGTCATCGAAATGTTTGCTTAAAGATCTGATATTGTAGTTAAACCCAGTATTGTCTCTATTACTGATTGTTTGTATGGGTGTATATGTATATTTATGTATGTACGCACGCTCGTATGTACATATACATGTACGTATGGCTATCCAGGGGTACATTTTAATATAACTTTTTGGCTATTTTCTTATATACATTTTGTACTGATAGTTTTCTAACAGTACCACCGTTTAGTTATGTCTTTGTTGCAGTATGAGACAAGACTACAGGGTATAATATACTAAAGTTTGGTTTTCATGTCTGAGATATCACAAGAGACAGATGAAATATACATAACAAAATCTGATTTGTAATTCCGTAGATGTCTGGGTCCAGGCACATCAAAGGCGCATTCAACTACAATACTCTTAATAAATTTCATAACGGAGTATATTTCCTTATTTGTTGAAGAATCATAAATACGTTAGAAATTTATATGCTTCAGTTTCAATTTACTTGCTTAAATTTAAGATAATAGTTTTTTGTAGGATTAAATGTAAATTGTGTGGGTCTGGTCGAAGTATCCGCTGGAGCAAAGTGTTTGTGAACCTTTGTTGTGGACGGTGATTATCGCGTAATTTTAGGTCATCTTTCAGTTTGGGTGCTCCTTGCGGCCTTCATGACCACCAACACCTACTATGAACATTGAAACATGTTCAAAAAGAACGCTACATCGTCGGACGTGAAGAAGAGTCTAAGCAAATGTCTGGACACTAAGAGAGATACGCCCACTCGTCTCAAGCATCTGCGGACAGTCTTGGGTGAGACTTATTTCATCATTATTAATACCATCACCATCTTGTTTTACTAGTGCCACTATCCTCCCTAGAAGCACTCTGGTGCCAAAGGTCACTGTGGCACCTAGTAGGCTGGAGCCAGGGGTAGACAACCAGCCAGTGTACCATTTATCATTATGCTGTACTGGAAAGTCAACTTGATTTCAGCAATTTTGATTTTTAATCTATCTCTTATATCTGCTGAAGTCATTGTTAAGACAACTGTGTCATCTTGAATAATATGACACATGTCAAATGAAACGCATGTTCACTTTGATTCTTTCACCACAATATCTGCTATACTAATAACAGTAAAAATTGGGTAGTATAACAAAAAACTTAATTGCATAGAATGCTTTCAGACTGGCCAGCCACCAACACTTTATTATGAAGGGACATGTAGTATGTTACTTTAGAATGTGCAAGTTACTTTGGCTTTTAATATATGATATTAATACTTATGTGTACCTGTGCCTAAATAAACTTACTTATTTGATTTTTTACTAAGTGTTCTTAAACTGAGAAAAATATTTTCATGGAAATGTAACTCAGTATCTATTGATATGATAGTTTTTGTTGATAACTTATACTGTTTGTGATATTTTAAAGTTCGTTTCACATTAATAAATTTTAATTATATAAATATAAAATTTATTTACATTATAGGCTACTTGTGAGGAATGAATACACATGCTTTGAGCTTAAATTCCCTGTAACATTACTAGTAGATTGCAAACATGACATCACATATATAGACACTTCAGCTGTTCTTATAAATAGTATAGAATTTGGCATTAATTGAAGACTGCTCTTCAGCCAGTTTCAACACTTTATTTTGGTTTAAATTGTACAATGTTAAGTTGTTCACTTCTGCTGCATTTTTTAGTATATTCGCCATGATTGACCAGGCTGCAAATTTATTATTTTTCATAGTGTAGATGGGGCCCTGTGACCTGGCTGGCAAACCTCTCGCTGCAAACGCTGAGGGTCCGGGTTCGATTCCCGGCAGGGGTGTAAACATTGGATGCATTTCCTTACACCTGTTGTCCTGTTCACCTAGCAAGTAGGTACCTGGGTGTTAGACGACTGGTGTGGGTCGCATCCTGGGAGACAGGATTGAGGACCCCAATGGAAATAAGACAGACAGTCCCTCAATGATGCACTGTCTTTCTTGGGTTATCCTGGGTGGCTATCCCTCTGGGGTTAAAAATCCGAACAAAATCTTATTTTATCTGTTCACATTGTAATATTTTAAATGTCTGGTTTCTGCCAAGGAGCATTCATCAATTATAACCAAATACATATAGGATAAGGATAGCCAAGGTTAAGTCATTGTAACACATATCAGCAAAATTGACCTATAGTTTGGAGGATCTTCTCTGTCACTTTTCTTAAATATTGGCACAGTATTAGCCATCTTACATTTGTTTTTAAGTTTACCCTTTTTCAGTGAATTCTTAAAATTTTCCAGAGGAATAGCTCGATTTTCTGATTTCTTTTATAACCCGTAGTAATATCTCATCTGGTCCTTTTATTTGTATTTTTGTCAACATCAAGTAATAATTTATATACTACTGTACTTCCTTAGTTATCTCATTATTGTGGCTTCTAATTCAACTATCTATTTGATTTTAAATCTACTGTATATAAAATACATGTACTATATCTTCTTTTTTAAACACACACTGAACTATCTGTTTAATGCCTTGCACATTTCCTCCCGCACTGAGCAGTTTTGTTGTCATCATTAATTTATTGTATTTTATCTTGAACATTTTGTTTATATTTTGTAACGTTAATAAAATGTTTAGACCAGTCGGCCTGCTGCTTTACTGCATATTTGTCAGCCATACCTCAATCAGTGATGGAATTTGTTCTCCTATACCATGTGTTGCTACTTACTTTGCATAAAAAATGGGAAACATTTAAAAAACAGATTACACAGCAATAAGGTAGAATCACACTTGCAGATTAGCATAGGCGAGACAGAAAAAGTAATGCAAAATAGTGACACAAAAGAAATTCTGTATTCAGAGCAATATAAAGAGAAAGTTTCAGAATATCCCACAATAAACAAAGCGGTATATAACTCCCACAGAAAAAAAGAAAAAGAAAAAAAAGCAATGATTTAAGTGTATTTTGTAGGTACTCTGCCAGGAATTTGTTGAATGTAGAATGCAGATAGCCACACATTAGGAAGTGTTTAAATATGTTACATATAGGACAGTTTTGTTGTGATAAAGATTGCAGTTATTTTCACCTTGAGATGTGCAGATTATCACTGCAGGCCAGAAAATATTAGAATATAGGTGCCAAAAAATTTTACTTAAACTTGGAGAAGTGATCTAAAAAAAAAGAAAACAGAAAAAGGAGTGCAGAGATATGTGGAAATTCAAGACAACCAACCAGTTTTTCACACACCAGGGGCAACTAATAGCCTATAGTACTATTAGTACTGGAGAGATCAGGAATTTGTACAAATGAGAGTCTTAGAGCCAAATTACAAGATAATATAGTACCAAAACCCTAACATCTCCAATGGTAGTTGAAACGAAATTCTCCCTTATTCTTAAAAATAAAGAATAAAATGTGAGTTGGCTCCTCACCGAGGCAAATTAAGTGTTTGGAGCATTCATTGATGCACACATTCTAAAAACAGCAGTGCATTGCAGTAGGCTTATTGCCCTATACTGGTACGTACAAAAGATGTTTTGGATGGTGAGATATATATATGCAAAACACTTATATATATACAGTGGAGCCCTGGTTTTCGTCCAGTCTGAACATCGCACAGTTCGGATTTCAACCACTTTTTTTGGTGAATTTTTACCCCAGGTTTCGTACATCCACTCAGAAATTGTCCGTACCAGATGCGTCTGCCTGGGCCGTTCATACATTTGTGATGCTAATACATAATAATAACCACTCTTGGGCACATTAAATGTCTTATTTTAGGTTAATACAGTGGACCCCCGGTTAACGATATTTTTTCACTCCAGAAGTATGTTCAGGTGCCAGTACTGACCGAATTTGTTCCCATAAGGAATATTGTGAAGTAGATTAGTCCATTTCAGACCCCCAAACATACACGTACAAACGCACTTACATAAATACACTTAAATAATTGGTCGCATTCGGAGGTGATCGTTATGCGGGGGTCCACTGTATTGACATTTTCATTAATCCATCTATGATATTTTCTTCATTATTATAAAAGAAACACTTTACATAGCATATAAACATGCAATGTTTATATGCTGTGGTGTGCTAGCCAGGCAAAGGGAAAACATTACGTTTTCTCTGGTCCAGCATCAGAGAAAATGTGTACGAATCTGCGTTGGCCCAGTCACCACCCTTAATACATAATGCTTTTGTTTACAATTCTCGGCATGAATTATTCATTACTTCTCCCTTTGTTTGTGATGGCATCTAAAGGTAGTCATTAGAAACGATTAAACTCAGTGAACATGGTATGTTGATGGTAATACTTTGGCTCTGGGTCGCATTAAATATCGTATAGCTAGGATATGGAAGAGTTGGTGGAGAAATATCACCCTAACAAGGCTGTTGCAAGCTGTGTCTGCATGGTCTGGTGACTCTCAAGCTGGTCATAGTGTCAATAAAAGACAAAGAAGGGAAGTAACCCTGGATAGGGCGTTGATACATGAAGTCCTTATAGAGGGGGATTCCCCTTCCAAGCAATAACCTCTCCTCCCTCTCCCCTCCTCACTGTCTTCCATACACCAGTAAGTCTCTTCAATAAATGTAAAAGTGATTTAAATGTTCATTTATCCATTAAAATTAGTCACTCATATTTATTTCTCATTTTTCTAAATATAAAACTATAGTTATTCTCTATAAAATGTATTTTTTGTTAATACTATTTTTGGGTGTCTGAAATGGATTAATTGGATTAAAGACTTGTTGGCATATGGAATAAGGCGAGGAGGAGGGAGGGAGGACTAATTATTGTTTGGAGGGGGAATCCCCCTCAATAAGGACTTCAGGTATCAAAGTCCTTTCTGGGGTTATTTCCCTTCTTTGTCTTTTACTGGCACTAGGACCAGCTTGAGAGTCACTGTACCCCTGTCACACAAAAAATCTGTCCAGAGAGGTCCGTTTTTGGCGTCTTTAAGATTTGCCTGAAGTGGGACAAGGTTTTGTCACGACTTGCAACAGCTTTGTTAGAGTGATAATTCTCCACAAAACTTTACAACTTACTCCACTTTGCACGTGTCCTTAAACACTGAAGAAATAACTTTTTTTCAGTGTTCCTGTATGAAACTAGTGATGTAGTGTGGTTAGCCTCACAAACACTCCATTTTCTAAATAACAAAAAAGGCACAATACCGTGACTGGAACGATACACAAATAACCCGCACATAAAAGAGAGAAGCTTACGACGACGTTTCGGTCCGACTTGGACCATTGACAAAGTCACACTGTGACTTTGTCAATGGTCCCATAAAAGTCCTCGATTTCTGAATCGGCTGATTTCCATGAGGACCTGTAACTGGGGTTCCACTGTATACAGTGGAACCTCTACTCACGAGTTTAATCCGTTCCATAACCTTGCTTGCATCAAGATTTGCTCGTTTGCAGAGTGAATTTTCCTCAAATTAATTGAATTGCAATATATCCGTTCCAGTGGAATTCCAGGCATAACAAAATACTTCAACAAATTTTGTTGAAAATAAGAAAAAGTTTTGGAGTGAGATTTACAAGTTAAGGAAGCCTAGAGAACAAATGGATTTGTCAGTTAAAAATAGGAGAGGAGAGTTATTAAATGGAGAGTTAGAGGTATTGGGAAGATGGAGGGAATATTTTGAGGAATTGTTAAATGTTGATGAAGATAGGAAAGCTGTGATTTCATGTATAGGGCAAGGAGGAATAACATCTTGTAGGAGTGAGGAAAAGCCAGTTGTGACTATGGGGAAAGTTCGTGAGGCAGTAGGTAAAATGAAAGGGGGGTCAGGCAGCTGGGATTGATGGGATAAAGATAGAAATGTTAAAAGCAGGTGGGGATATAGTTTTGGAGTGGTTGGTGTTATTATTTAATAAACGTATGGAAGAGGGTAAGGTACCTAGAGATTGGCAGAGAGCATGCATAGTTCCTTTGTATAAAAGCAAAGGGGACAAAAGAGAGTGCAAAAATTATAGGGGGATAAAGTCTGTTGAGTATACCTGGTAAAATGTATGGTACAGTTATTATTGAAAGAATTAAGAGTAAGACGGAGAATAGGATAGCAGATGAACAAGGAGGCTTTAGGAAAGGTAGGGGGTGTGTGGACCAGGTGTTTACAGTGAAACATATAAGTGAACAGTATTTAGATAAGGCTAAAAGAGGTTTTTGTGGCATTTATGGATTTGCAAAAGGCGTATGATAGGGTGGATAGGGGGGCAATGTGGCAGATGTTGCAGGTGTATGGTATAGGAGGTAGGTTACTGAAAGCAGTGAAGAGTTTATGAGGACAGTGAGGCTCAAGTTAGAGTATGAAGGAAAGAGGGAAATTATTTCCCAGTAAAAGTAGGCCTTAGACAAGGATGTGTGATGTCACTGTGGTTGTTTAATATATTTATAGATGGGGTTGTAAGAGAAGTAAATGCGAGGGTCTTGGCAAGAAGCGTGGAGTTAAAAGATAAAGAATCACACATAAAGTGGGAGTTGTCACAGTTGCTCTTTGTTGATGACACTGTGCTCTTGGGAGATTCTGAAGAGAAGTTGCAGAGGTTGGTGGATGAATTTGGTAGGGTATGTAAAAGAAGAAAATTAAAAGTGAATACAGGAAAGAGTAAGGTTATGAGGATAACATAACCTTACTCAGGTTGGAGGGAGAGAGTATGGAGGAGGTGAATGTATTCAGATATTTGGGAGTGGACGTGTCAGCAGATGGGTCTATGGAAGATGAGGTGAATCATAGAATTGACGAAGGGAAAAGGGTGAGCGGTGCACTTAGGAGGCTGTGGAGACAAAGAACTTTGTCCTTGGAGCAAAGAGGGGAATGTATGAGAGTATAGTTTTACCAACGCTCTTATATGGGTGTGAAGCATGGGTGATGAATGTTGCAGCGAGGAGAAGGCTGGAGGCAGTGGAGATGTCATGTCTGAGGGCAATGTGTGGTGTGAATATATAATGCAGAAAATTCATAGTTTGGAAGTTAGGAGGAGGTGCGGGATTACCAAAACTTGTCCAGAGGGCTGAGGAAGGGTTGTTGAGGTAGTTCGGACATGTATAGAGAGTGGAGCGAAACAGAATGACTTCAAGAGTGTATCAGTCTGTAGTGGAAGGAAGGCGGCATAGGGGTTGGCCTAGGAAAGGTTGGAGGGAGGGGGTAAAGGAGGTTTTGTGCGCGAGGGGCTTGGACTTCCAGTGGGCATGCGTGAGCGTGTTTGATAGGAGTGAATGGAGACAAATGGTTTTTAGTACTTGACGTGCTGTTGGAGTGTGAGCAAAGTAACATTTATGAAGGGATTCAGGGAAACCGGCAGGCCGGACTTGAGTCCTGGAGATGGGAAGTACAGTGCCTGCACTCTGAAGAGGGGGTGTTGATGTTGCAGTTTAAAAACTGTAGTGTAAGGCACCCTTCTGGCAAGACAGTGATGGAGTGAATGATGGTGAAAGTTTTTCTTTTTCGGGCCACCCTGCCTTGGTGGGAGTCGGCCGGTGTGCTAATAATAATAAACTCTACGGCTTATTTATCTATCACAATTCAAATAATATGACATTAAACAAAATAAATAACAGAAACCTGATATATACTCTAAAATGCATAAAATATGTCATTCATGTAGTGGTATCGTCTGTGGCAGACGTGAGTTTGTCTGGAGACCGGACAAAATACTCCTTAACCCTTTCAGGGTCCAGAGGCCAAATTTCAAAGTGCGCACCAGGGTCCAAGAATTTAAAAAAAAAAAAATTGTTATTTTTACTTATGAAATGGTAGAGAATCTTTTTCTGAAGGTAATAAAACAAAAAGTACGAAATTTGATGGAAAATTGACGAAATTATGCTCTCGCAAATTTTGATGTGTCAGCGATATTTATGAATTGGCGATTTTGCTGACTTTGGCTCCCATTTTAGGCCAATTACATTATTCCAGTCGACCAAATTCTTGGCTATTTTACTAGTATTACTTCTATTCTATTGATTAAGCACAAGAAATCGCCAAGTCAACTGTTTCAACTACAAAATAAAGTGATCGGAAATTGGTAATTTGGCCAATTTAACACAAAGTTCAAAATATTCCAATTTCAAAATAGGGTCCAGAATAAACAATGTAGGTATTCCTGGCACTAAACTAACATTTCCTCTGTTCATTAGTTATGTTTTGAGGCTTTGCAAATGAATTCCATTTTTATTTTTTATTCACATAATGAATTTTTATTCAAACCAAAAAATAGAAGATTTACTGTTATGCAATATTGTAATACATGTAATTGTATAAATATCATCACCACCTTTGTGAATGTATATTAGATCCACCAGCTGGCGTGTATTAGACGTGTGAGGTCGTTTGTTTACTCTTGAACATTGGCAAACATTTAAATTTCCGCTACTTTGAGCTCAGTTTCAAGCCATTTCCAGTGCTAAAACCAATCAAAATCATCTCTATTTCTGTAATATGTCTTCCATTCTATCAAATGAGACCAAGAAATTGCAAATACAACTATAAAAAACATACGAAAAAACACTGCAAAGTCGCTGGTTTAATCGAAAATCACGGTCTCAGTTTTTTTCTCTCATTATACACTGTGTGCTGAAGGATTTGTTTTATGTGGTGCACACATACCACATAGATGTATTCTCTCATATCTAGGCCCAAATTTACCACTCTCAGCTTATAAGAGTGAGCTGAGCTCATGGCGTAGACCTACGGTGTGGACCCTGAATGTAAAGCCATAGATCTACGGCATGGACCCTGAAAGGGTTAAATAATTTCACTAATATGAACTCTATGGCTCATTTATCTATCAAAATTCATCTAGAAAGACATAAACAATATAAATAACATAGAAACTTGATATATACTCTAGAATGAATAAAATATGTCATGTGACAGGTGGAGATGGCCACAACCGCTCCTGCATTATTGTGGTATTCACTGCCATCCAGTGACGGCCTTTTGAAGCCGTCTATTATTATAATTATTATTATTATTATTGTACATTATTATTATACATGTATTATTATTATATGTATTGTTATTATTGTATTATTATTTTACATATTATTATTATACGTATTAATAGTATTATTATTATTATTTTTTCTTTTTTAACAATACGACCGTCTCCCACCGAGGCAGGGTGACCCAAAAAGAAAGAAAATCCCCCCCCCAAAAAAAAATACTTTCATCATCATTCAACACTTTCACCTCACTCACACATAATCACTGTTTTTGCAGAGGTGCTCAGAATACAACAGTTTAGAAGCATATACGTATAAAAATATACAACATATCCCTCCATACTGCCAATATCCCAAACTCCTCCTTTAGGGTGCAGGCATTGCACTTCCCATTTCCAGGACTCAAGTCCGGCTTTATAAAAATAACCGGTTTCCCTGAATCCCTTCAATAAATATTACCCTGCTCACACTCCAACAGATCGTCAGGTCCCAAATACCATTCGTCTCCATTCACTCCTATCGAACACGTTCACGCACGCCTGCTGGAAGTCCAAGCCCCTCGCCCACAAAATCACCCTTACCCCTTCCTTCCAACCTTTTTGAGGACGACCCCTACCCCGCCTTCCTTCCCCTACAGATTTATGTGCTCTCCATGTCATTCTACTTTGATCCATTCTCTCTAAATGATCAAACCACCTCAACAACCCCTCTTCAGCCCTCTGACTAATATTTTTATTAACTCCACACTTGACGTGCTGTTGGAGTGTGAGCAAAGTAACATTTATGAAGGGATTCAGGGAAACTGGCAGGCCGGACTTGAGTCCTGGAGATGGGAAGTACAGTGCCTGCACTCTGAAGGAGGGGTGTTAATGTTGCAGTTTAAAAACTGTAGTGTAAAGCTCCCTTCTGGCAAGACAGTGATGGAGTGAATGATGGTGAAAGTTTTTCTTTTTCGGTCCACCCTGCCTTGGTGGGAATCAGCCAGTGTGTTAATAAAAAAAAAAGTAAATAATTTGTAATTTTTATTCACACAAAAAATAGAAGATTTACTGTTATGCAGACTACTGCATTATTGTAATAATTGTATAAATAATGTCAAACCATTGGAATGGACAGTGATGTCATTTGTTTACTCTTGAACATCGCCAAAGAATCGAACATTTCTGCTACTTTGAGCTCAATTTCAAGGTACAGTGGAAAATCAAATATTGAACTGCTTCCAACTCAACCAATTTATGTAAGTGTATTTTTATAGTGCTTTTATAAGTGTATTTTTGAGGGTCTAAAATGAACTAATCTAATTTACATTATTCCTGATGGGAATAAATTCGTTTGGTAATGGCACTCGAACAGCCATCTGGAACGAAGAAAGTTTGATATTTGAGGTTCTACTGTACTTTTCGTTGTGAAACCAATCAAAATCATATCTGTTTCTGTAATATATCTTCCATTCTATCAAATGAGACCAAAAAAATGAGAATACAACCATAAAAACCATACAAAAATACCGCTAAGGGGTGCCTAATGGCTTAGAAGTGAACTCCATTATTTATGGTCCGATTTCTTTCATTTTTTGGTGTACGTTAAGAAGCATCTTTCTGTCATACATTGCCCAAGTTTCAATAAGATAGCTCAACAAACAAATGAGATTCAGTTCTCTAGATTAAGAGCATGACCCCATCACCGGTGTCAAGGAACCTCCCTTGAGGCCCACTCACTTATGGAAATTTCGCTCACGTATGGAAGCTAAAAATCAACCGAGCGACTGCTTGTATTTGAAAAACCTTGCACATGGATGTGCTCGCAAGTGGAGGTTCCACTGTATGTGTATGTTGTGCCGAATAGGTAAAACTTGCTATTTTGGCTTAACTAGTGATGCTCTTCTTGCCGAATAAGGCAAGCGAAAATTTGTGTATGCAATAATTTCACAAAAATCATTCTGATGCTAATGAAAAAAATATATTTCATTGTGTTTGTTTATTATTAAATTGTTGTAAACTTTTTTTTTTTAATGCATCGGCCATTTCCCACCAAGGCAGGGTGACCCAAAAGAAAGAAAAAATTAACATCATCATTCAACACTTTCACCATTACTCATATATAATCATTGTCTTTGCAGAGGCGCTCAGATACAACAGCTTAGATGTCCCTCCAAATTGCCAATATCCCAAACCCCTCCTTTAAAGTGCAGGCATTGTACTTCCCATTTCCAGGACTCAAGTCTGGCTAACTGGTTTCCCTGAATCCCTTCACAAAATATTGCCTTGCTCACACTCCAACAGCTCATCAGGTCCCAAAAACCATTTGTCTCCATTCACTCCTATCTAACATGCTCATGCATGCTTGCTGGAAGTCCAAAACCCTTGCCCACAAAACCTTCTTTACCCCCTCCCTCCAACCTTTTCGGGGACGACCCCTACCCCGCCTTCCTTCTCCTACAGATTTATACGCTCTCCATGTGATTCTACTTTGTTCCATTCTCTCTAAATGAGCAAACCACCTCAACAGCCCTTCTTCAGCCCTCTGACTAATATATTTAGTAACTCCACACCTCCTAATTTCCACACTATGAATTCTCTACATAATATTCACATCACACATTGCCCTTGGACACAACATCTCCACTGCCTCCAGCTGCCTCCTCACTGCAGCATTTACAACCCATGCTTCACACCCATATAAGAGTTTTGGTACCACTGTACTGTCATACATTCCCTTCTTTGCCTCCATGGATAACGTTCTTTGTCTCCACAGTTACCTCAACATACCACTCACCTTTTCTCCTTCAGTTCTATGGTTAACCTCATTCTTCATAAACCCATCTGCTGGCAAGTCAACTCGCAAATAACTGAAAGTATTCACCTCCTCCATATGCTCTCCCTGTAATCTGATATCCAATCTTTCGTTACCTAATATTTTGTTATCCTCATCACTTTACTCTTTTCTATATTCACTCTTGATTTCCTTCTTTTACATACCCTACCAAACTCATCCACCAACCTCTGCAACTTCTCTTCTGAATCTCCCAAAAGCAGTGTCATCAGCAAAGAGCAAGTTTGACAACTCCCACTTTGTGTTAGATTCTTCATTTTTTAACCCCACACCTCTTGCCAACTCCCGAGCATTCATTTCTCTTACAACTCCATCTATAAATATATTGAACAACCATGGTGACATCCCAGATCCCTGTCTAAAACCTACTTTTACTGAGAATTAATCTCCCTCTCTCCTTCATTCTCTACCCTGAGCCTCACTTGCCTCGTAAAAACTCTTCAATGCCTTCAATAACCTACCTCCTATTCCATACATGTGCAACATCTGCCACATTGCTCCAGGGTCCTAGACTATTCAACATCTTACCATAAGTTATCAGAAACATGGCTGGAACAAGTGTAGAAGCCTTCAAGAGGAAACTGGACATAAATCTTCACCAGGTGCCAGATCAACCAGGCTGTAATGGATATGTTGGGCAGTGGGCCTCCAGCAGTAACAGCCTGGTTGATCAGGCAAACACCAGATGAGCTTGGCCCATGGCCGGGCTCTGAGAGTAGTGAAATCCTCGAAACTCTTCAAAGGTTGCCCCCCCTATCCACCCTATCATATGCCATTTCCAAATCCATAAATGTCACAAAAACCTCTTTACCCTTATCTAAATATTGTTCACCTATATGTTTCACTGTAAACACTTGGTCTGCACACCCCCCTACCCTTCCTAAAACGTCCTTGTTCATCTGCTATCCTGCTCTCTGTCTTACTCTTAATTCTTTCAATAATAACTCTACCATACACTTTACTGGGTATACTCAACAGACTTATTCCCCTATAATTTTTACACTCTCTTTTGTCCCCTTTGCCTTTATACAAAAGAATTATGCATGTTCTCTGCCAGTCCCTAGTTACCTTACCCTCTTCCATACATTTATTAAATAAAAATGCTAAACACTCCAAAACTATATCTCCACCTGCTTTAAACATTTCTATCTTTATCCCATCATTCCCAGCTGCTTTACTCCCTACTACCTAGGTAGTGGGTTGGTAGACAGCAACCGCCCAGGAAGGTACTACTGTCCTGTCAAGTGAGTGTAAAACGGAAACCTGTAATTGTTTTACATAATGGGTTTTCTTCTATTTTCGTGCTAGTTCTTGTTCTTGTTTGTTTCCTCTTATCTCCATGGGAAAGTGGAGCAGAATTCTTCCTCCATGAGCCATGTGTGTCAAAAGAGGCAACTAAAATGCTGGGAGCAGGGGACTAGTAACTGCTTCTCCTGTATACATTACTAAAGTTAAAAAGAGAAACTTTTGTTTTTCTTTTTTGGCCACCCTGCTTTGGTGGGATATGGCCAGTTTGTTGAAAGAAGAAAAGATTTACATTTTAACACAGTGGCCATCTCCCACAGAGGCAGGGCGACCCACAAAAAAGAAGAAACACTCGCTATCATTCACTCGATCACTGTCTTGCCAGAGGGGAGCTGATACTACAGTTCAACATTGCATATATTCCCACCCCTCCTTCAGAGTGCAGGCAATGTACTGCCCACCTCCAAGACTTAAGTCCAGCTAATTTGTTTCCCTGAATCTTTTCATAAATGTTGCTTTGCTCATACTCCACAAGCATGTCAAGTCATATAAACCACTTGCCTCCACTCACTCCTATCTAATATGCTCACACACACTTGCTGGATGTCAAAGCCCCTAGCGCACAAAACTGCCTTCACCCCCTCCCTCCAACCTTTCCTAGGATGATCTCTAACCTGCTTTTTGTCCACCACTGATTTATACATTCTCCAACTCATCTTATTTTGTTCCATCCTCTTTAAATGTCTGAACCACTTCAACAACTCTTCTTCAGCCCTCTGGATAATAATTTTAGTAATCGCTCACCTCCTCCTAATCTCCAAGTTATGAATTCTCTGTGTAATATTCACACCACATATTGCCCTCAGACATGACACCTTCACTGCCTCCAACCTCCTCCTTACTTCAGTTTTCATAATCTGTACTTCACACTTATATATACTTTCATACATTCCCCATTTTGCTTCTATGAAAAACGTTCCTTGACTTTACAGGTGCCTCAGTGCACCTCTTGCCTTCTTTCCCTTGTCAGTTGACCTCGTTTTTCATAGCCCCATCTGCTGACAAGTCCACTTCCGAATATCTAAACACATTCACTTCCTCCATACTCCCTAACTCCAGTCTGATATCCAGTCTTTCATTTCCTAAATTTTTTCTCACCCTCATCACCGTGCTCATTCCTATGATGAGGGTAACAAAAAATTTAGGTAATGAACAATTGGATATGAGATTGGAGGGAGGTAATATGAAGGAAGTGAATATGTTCAGATATATGTGAATGGAATTGTCAGCAGATGAGTCCATGAAAGACGAGGTGAACCATAGAATTGACGAGGGGGGAAAAAGATTGTGTATCAGATTGGATATCAGTAATGAAAGAGTAGATATCAGATTGGAGGGAGGGAATATAAAGGAAATAAATGTGTTCAGTTATTTGGGAGTGGACATGTCAGCAGATGGGTCCCTGAATGACCAGGTGAACCATAGAATTGATGAGGGGGAAAAGGTGAATGGTGCATTGAGGCACCTGTGAAGATAAAGAACATTATCCATATATGTATATTGTATAGATATAATAGAGTAAATAAGCCACATGGAGGAGCAGGACCATGTATATAAGAGATGTATGTTGTTTATGTACAAAACAGATGAAATCACATGAATGTATTGGATGTGCTCACTTGTGACATTTCACAGTTTTGCATCTAAAAAAGAGTTGAATATATAATTAATTAAAATACATGAAGGAAAGTTTTACCATGTACAATTTACATTGTTTTATTAATATTACAACATATACTTTATATATTCTAACATGTAACTGTTGTGTTTTCTTTTAGACAATACAGATGCTGGTGAATTAAAGTCTTTTCTAGATGTTAACTACAGCCTAGTTTTTCATGTCTTCTATGAGGCATTCATCACCTTTGAGGGAAATCTTAAACAAAAGGGTAAGAAATATGCCTGCCTATTGTCTAGAGCTCTGTGAATAACCATTTTTTAGTTTTACAAAAAAAAAAAAATGACTGTGTCTGAAAAAACTAAAGTATTATATTTAAATTTTTTAGTATATGGCTGGAGCCTAGCAATTTACATAAAATATTTTTTCATATTTTTCATGTTTTACAGGAACATTTGCTGTACAAAAGAGTCATAAAGAAGATTTGGAGTGTTCATTATATGTGTTGGACCGCCTCCTTTGCCTTCTACCAGAAAGGTTTGAGAAACGATGGCAGTGCAATGCTCTTACCCACATTTTCAAGAAGATCCTTCACCCTGGAAATATTGTGCGCCTACGACGAGATGCCATGCGGTAATCATTGTTCCTGTTGAATTTGATGTAACTTTCCATTGCAGTATTTGTTGTGCTGTGCACATACAGCACTTCAGTGCATCATTAGAAACATTGTGATTGCTCTTTATGATGTTCAGCTTCAGCTGTGTCCATTATGCCTTGTTGTTAATGTTATAGTTTTGAATGTAGTGATATGAAGAACCTGAGAATAATTATATATGATCAATTCAACAGATTGTTTGTGATTTGGTATATGATTGTTGGGGAGTGCAAAACAGCAGAAATGGATCGCATGTTTGCATCATTGGTACCAGGGTTTCCAGTACCTCCTCCGTCAGCTCTCCCACCTGACCTGGGCTATGGGGGAGTTACATGCTTGGAGCCATCGCCTGTTATTCCTCCTCCCAGCACAGAGAAAACACCGCCAGATGATCTGTCATCATATCTTCTCAGGTCACTTTTAGACTTCATGGTCACACAGGTATGCAATACTTTTGAAATAAGCAATTAGATGTTGAAATGTTTATAATGAATTTTGTTAATACTTTCTTATTACATGTAAGTCAGTTAACATTCCTGGATATGGAACAATTCACAACTGTAGGCCCAACAAAAGGTAGGTGGTACTTTCTCTTGTACATCCCAGACAGTGAAACTTATGTCAGAAATGATCTTACAGGCAACTGTTCTAACTATTATAAGGTACGTACAGTACTTACCTCCTGCCTCTCCCCCAGAAGTAAATTTCATAAAATAATTTAAGAAATATAATGTGTAATCTTTTTAATATTCAAATCACTCAAATCCAAGGCATTCTAAGACATACGTAGGTGATCTAGGATCATTCAGGTTTTCAAAGATGAAGATCCCAATGACAAAAAAAACTACAATACTGTATAACTATTCACAAGCTACAAATTTTGATCAGATAATTTTGTATGAAAATTTCCTTTGAAAATTTCCAACAAAATCCACTACATAGAGATACACAGTAAACCTTCATATTACACAGATTTATTTGGCACATTTTGGTTATTACAGTATTGAAAAATTGTGGCATAATTTTATATGACACTTCATAAAATCAACTTAACATGATTCGGTTTGCGGGAGGGGATAAAATTTGGAGTGTCACCTGTGGGATATTTCCCTACCTCAGGCTGCTGCCTGGCTGTGGGTGAGACCACTGTCTCTGTGGGGCTACACCAGGCTTCAAGGCAGCAAAGGATTGCTTCACCTTGCTCCTTTGCAGTAATGCATCAGGTGATTTCAAGTGTAAGCCCAGGGTTATTTACCACTCTTAAGAATCCTCGTGCTTTGAAAGGTGTAGATAAAAACACCTTAATTTGGAAGTCAAACCAGTCAGCATGGATGACCGAGGAAATATTTATTGACTGCTTTAAGTGTGATAAGTGGTTTAAAACCGACAAGTTGAAGATTGAGACACTTATGCAACATACGGGAATCTTTATTGAAGAAACGTTTCGTCACACAGTGGCTTCATTGGTCCAATACAAAACAGAAAGGTGTAAGGAGAGGAGGAGTTTGAGGTAATCAGTCCCTCAGCCTGGAGTCGATGTGTTCACTCCATCAATCTTGTAGAAAGTACAGCATAGGACTGTAGAATTGGCTTATACAGTGGACCCTCGACCAACGATGGCATCGATTAACGATAAATCCGACGTGATACATGTTAGCGCAAAAATTTTGCCTCGACTAGCGCTAAAAAACTCGACCAACACTATTCGTTCCATCTGAGACGCATCCACTTCTGGCCAGTGTTTACAAGCCAGCCAGCCATCGCGGTCACTTCCAAGCATACAATCTGAACATTTCATATTATCACAGCCTTTTTAGTGATTACACCTGCAAAATAAGTCACCATAGGCCTCAAGAAAGCTTCTAGTGCCAACCCTACAGCAAAAAGGGTGAGAATTACTATGGATATGAAGAAAGAGATCATTGCCAAGTATGAAAGTGGAGTGCGTGTCTCCGAGCTGACCAGGTTGTACACAAAACCCCAATCAACCATCACTACTATTGTGGACAAGAAAACGGCAATCAAGGAAGCTGTTCTTGCCAAAGGTGCAACTAAGTTTTCGAAACTGAGATTGCAAGTACTCGAAGATGTTGAGAGACTGTTATTGGTGTGGATAAACAAAAAACAGATAGCATCTCTCAAGCGATCATATGTGAAAAAGCTAGGAAGTTGCATGATGATTTAATTAAAAAAATGCCAGCAACTAGTGGTGATGTGAGTGAATTTAAGGCCAGCAAAGGTTGGTTTGAGAGATTTAAAGGGAAGGGAAGTAACCCCAGAAAAGGACTTGCCACCTCAAGTCCTAATGGAAGGGGATTCCCCTTCTAAACACTAAGACCATCAACACTCTCCCCTCCTCCCATCCCATCAATCATCACCTGGTCTTCAATAAAGGTAAGTGTCCTGTAACTGTGCATGTCTTCTTCAGTTTGTGTGTATTAAAATTAATATGGTAAAAACAATTTTTTTTTCATACTTTGGGGTGTCCTACACGGATTAATTTGATTTCCATTATTTCTTATGGGGAAAATTAACTTGACTAACGATAATTTTGACTAACGATGAGCTCTCAGGAACGGATTAATAGCGTTAGTCGAGGGCCCACTGTATACTGTAGTCAGGTGAGGCAAAGTAGGAGGAGGTGGGGTCATAGTGGAACCATCTACTAGTCTAAGTAGGTCTTCATCCAAAGGTTGGACAAGTTGAAGAATTCTTTGTATCAAGATCCCATGATGTTGCAGTGTTCAATTTTTGCTGATATTCCAGAGTACACAAATGATGTCACTTGTCCAATACACATCCAGTTGGCCAGTCTAATATGCACTTAGGAATGCACTGACATTATTTATACAATTATAATGCAGTAGTCTGCATAACAGTAAATCTATTTTTTTTGTGTGAATAAAAATTCAAGATGAAAAGCAAGTGTAATATAAGAAGGACCAGGAGGCATGACTAAGGAACAGAGGATTTTTTTTTTTTTTTTTTGCTAGGAATGTCTACATTGTTTATTCTGGACCCTGTTTTTAAAATAGCAGTTTTTGAATTTGTATGAAATTGGCCAAATTACCAATTTCTGATCACTTTATTGGATAACTGAAATAGGTAAATGGGCAATTTCTTGTGCTCAGTCAATAGAATAGAAGGAATACTACCAAAATAGTTTTGAGTATGGTGGACTGGAATAATGGAATTGGCCAAAAATAGATTGCAAAGTGGGCAAAATTGCCAATGCGTAAACATTGCCGAGAATGCTAACTTTGTGAGAGCATAATTCCGTAAGTTTTCCATCGAATTTCATACTTTTTTCTTTATTACCTTCAAAAAGAGATTATCGTTTCATAAGATAAAATAATTTTTTTTTTTAAATTCTTCAACCCTGAGAGCAAGTCTGAGAGCAGGGGTCTCGACACTGAAAAGGTTAATATCAGGATCATTTGAGGTGAGCAAAAATATTACCGGGTGGTTTGATGGTAAACAGGTTAATTAGCCTACTGATACTATTGTACAGGTCGGCCATCACTAATCCAGCATCATTGGGACCTGTAGTGTGCCGGATCAGTGAGTTTGCCGGATTACAGAGTGGTTAGGTTAAAGTGCACTTAACCTATCAATAGAGACTCTTTCTGCTACATCTTCCTCATTTTCATCACTGCTTTCTCCTCCACTGGCTTGCAGCTGCGGCTTGCAGCTGTATAATGATGCAATTTGAAATTATGCTAGCTGAAATTAGTGCCGGATTGCTGACGGAACTGGATAACTGATTGCCGGATTAGTGATGGCCGACCTGTAGTTCATCTGACTATTTCCACTTTACCTTAGAATTAGAATTTTTTTTATTTCCTTGCAAGTTTACAGTGTGGTTGACAATAGTAGGAAGTTTATATTCGTAGGTAGTTTACAGTGAGGGTTTATAATTATTTGTAGTGCAAAGAGAGCCACTCTCATGCCTTGGCATTGTGGGCAGTCTAAACTTAACAGATTACAGTGGTTCCTTGTTTTTCGTAATTAATCCGTTCCAGAGAATGTGACTATTATTGAAATTGACGATTTGCGAAACCATTTTCCCCATAAGAAATAATGTACTGGAAATACAATTAATCTGTTCCAGGCACCCAGAAGTATTAAAACAAAATAATTTTTTACTTGAATTGTAGATGTACATACACAGAAAACAATGAGACATGAAGAATGAAACATTAACAGCATAACACTTACCTTTATTAGCGATTCTTTTTAGTGTATGGAAGACTGGAGGAGGGGAGAGGTTGGATTAATTACTGTTTGGAAGGAGAATCCCCATCCATAAATACTTCAGGTACCAAGTCCTTTTCCGGGGTTACTTCCCTTCTTTGTTTTTTAATGCCGCTAGGACCAGCTTGAGAGTCACTGTACACCTGTGGCACTAAATACAGGTCTCCCTCAACATTCGTGTTTCCAACTTTCGCGGGCTTCACACATTCGCGAACTCCCAACCGCCAAATTCCCAACTGCCAAATCATATTTAAGTTTACCGCCACGAGTCCTTACTACCCTCCCTCCGACCCCTGCAACTGGCAGCCAGCCCTCCCACCACTGTGTGGTGAGTGTTTTGTTTGTTCATTATTTGCTGTTCATTATTTGCTATTAAACTACAGTATAAATAATGTAAACCCATCCATGACTGCATATTAGAATGGCTATTCGGACAGGTATTGGAAGGTGACATCATGTGTTTACTCTTGAACACAGCAAAGAATCAAACATTTCTGCTACTGCTAATAATAATAATATTAATATTAATATAATAATAATAATAATAATACGATAGAATTGAAGAAGGAAATTGTACAAAAATACGAGGGTTGAAGCAGTGGTGGAGGAAGTGGTTGACACATCGTCAGTGTGGCTTTGTTTATGCTGGAGTGAGTACAGTGGACCCCCGCATAATGGACAATCCGCATAGCGGACGCTTTGATCGCTAAAATTTTGCCCCGCATAGCGCCCAAAAACCCGCTCAGCGGCCTTCGTCCGAGACGCGTCCAATGTGCGGCCTGAGCCACGTTCACATGTTCCGCGGGTGGCATTGTTTACCAGCCAGCCTCCGCGGTAACATCCAAGCATACAATCGGAACATTTTGTATTATTACAATGTTTTTGGTGATTTTTTTCTGGAAAATAAGTGACCATGGGCCCCAAGAAAGCTTCTAGTGCCAACCCTACAGCAATAAGGGTGAGAATTACTATGGAGATGAAGAAAAAGATCATTGATAAGTATGAAAGTGGAGTGCGTGTCTCCGAGCTGGCCAGGTTGTATAATAAACCCCAATCAACCATCGCTACTATTGGTGGTACAGCTGCTGCTGCTGCTTTATCACCGTCAGCTGCTGCTGCACTGTCAGCTGCTGCTGCTGTACCACCGTCAGCTGCTCCTGCTGCTGTAGTACCGTCTGCTGCTGCTGTAGCATCATCTGCTGCTGCTGTAGCATCGTCTGCTGCTGCTGTAGCATCGTCTGTTGCTGCTGTAGCATCGTCTGTTGCTGCTGTACCACCGTCAGCTGCTGCTGCTGCTGTAGCATCGTCTGCTGCTGCTGCTGCTGTAGCATCGTCTGCTGCTGCTGTAACATCGTCAGTTGCTGCTGTAGCATCGTCTGCTGCTGCTGTAACATCGTCAGTTGCTGCTGTAGCATCGTCTGCTGCTGCTGTAGCATCGTCTGTTGCTGCTGTAGCATCGTCTGCTGCTGCTGCTGCTGTAGCATCGTCTGCTGCTGCTGTAACATCGTCAGCTGCTGCTGCTGCTGCTGCTGCTGTAGCACTGTTGTTGGTGTGGCTTATTGAGAATACCAAGAAACAATTAACCCCAGAGGATTTGCCACCCAGGATAGCCCAAAAAAGTCAGTGTCATCGAAGACTGTCTAACTTATTTCCATTGGGGTCCTTAATCTTGTGTCCCAGGATGCAACCCACACCAGTCGACTAACACCCAGGTGAACAGGGAAAATGCCTGGAACTAGTGCTCATATTGGTGAATTTAGAGCCAGCAAAGGTTGGTTTGAGAGATTTAAGAATCGTAGTGACATACACAGTGTGATAAGGCCTGTTCTGGAAGAAAATACCAAACAGGACCTACAGTACTCAGGAGGAAAAGGCACTCCCAGGACACAGTGTCTCATCAGTCATTGCTGCATCTTCAATAAAGGTAAGTGTCATTTATTCTTCATTTAGTAGAGTAGTACATGCACAATATATATTGTGCATGTACTACTCTACTATTGTGCATGTATCCTTTTCTTTGTGTGTAGGAAAATGTATATTTCATGTGGTAAAATTTTTTTTTTCAAACTTTTGGGTGTCTTGCACGGATTAATTTGATTTCCATTATTTCTTATGGGGAAAATTCATTCACATAGCGAACATTTCGCATAACAGCCAGCCCTCTTGCACGGATTAAGGTCGCTATGCGGGGGTCCACTGTATTAGTCTCCGTGCTCTTCCAAACATTTCACAATAATTCATTGTATTTGGTGCTTGTAGATTGAGTGTGACTGGAGTGGTTGAGGCAGTGGTAGAGGAAGTGATAGAGGCAGTGGTAGAAGCAGTGATAGAGGCAGTGGTAGAGGCAGTGATAGAGGCAGTGATAGAGGCAGTGGTAGAGGCAGTGGTAGAGGCAGTGATAGAGGCAGTGGGTGAGGCAGTGGTAGAGGCAGTGATAGAGGCAGTGATATTTACTAACATATATGTTATAAATAATAATAGTACATGTTAATATTAATAACATTTATAATAATAATAATAATAATAATAATAATAAATGTTATTCATAATGTACTATTGTTATTTATAACTTTTTTTTTTTTTTTTTTTTTTTTTAACAAGTCGGCTCTGTCCCACCGAGGCAGGGTGACCCAAAAAAAAAAAAGAAAATCCCCAAGAAGAAAATACTTTCATCATCATTCAACACTTTCACCACACTCACACATTATCACTGTTTTTGCAGAGGTGCTCAGAATACAACAGTTTAGAAGCATACACATATAAAGATACACAACATATCCCTCCAAACTGCCAATATCCCAAACCCCTCTATCACTGCCTCTACCACTGCCTCAACCACTCCAGTCACACTCAATCTACAAGCACCAAATACAGTGAATTATTGTGAAATGTTTGGAAGAGCACGGAGACTAATACTCACTCCAGCATAAACAAAGCCACACTGACGATGTGTCAACCACTTCCTCCACCACTGCTTCAACCCTCGTATTTTTGTACAATTTCCTTCTTCAATTCTATCGTATTTATTATTATTATATTATTATTATTATTATTATTATATTATTATTATTATTTTTTTTTTTTTTTAACAAGTCGGCCGTCTCCCACCGAGGTAGGGTGACCCAAAAAAGAAAGAAAATCCCCAAAAAGAAAAATACTTTCATCATCATTCAACACTTTCACCATACTCACACATTATCACTGCTTTTGCAGAGGTGCTCAGAATACAACAGCTTAGAAGCATATACGTATAAAGATACACACCATATCCCTCCAAACTGCCAATATCCCAAACCCCTCCTTTAAAGTGCAGGCATTGTACTTCCCATTTCCAGGACTCAAGTCCGACTATATGAACATAACCGGTTTCCCTGAATCCCTTCACTAAATATTACCCTGCTCACACTCACAGATCGTCAGGTCCCAAGTATCATTCGCCTCCATTCACTCCTATCTAACACGCTCATGCACGCTTGCTGGAAATCCAAGCCCCTAGCCCACAAAACCTCCTTTACCGCCTCTTTCCAACCCTTTCGAGGACGACCCCTACCCCTCCTTCCTTCCCCTATAGATTTATATGCTTTCCATGTCATTCTACTTTGATCCATTCTCTCTAAATGACCAAACCACCTCAACAACCCCTCTTCTGCCCTCTGACTAATGCTTTTATTAACTCCACACCTTCTCCTAATTTCCACACTCCGAATTTTCTGCATAATATTTACACCACACATTGCCCTTAGACAGGACATCTCCACTGCCTCCAACCGTCTCCTCGCTGCTGCATTTACCACCCAAGCTTCACATCCATATAAGAGTGTTGGTACTACTATACTTTCATACATTCCCTTCTTTGCCTCCATAGATAACATTTTTTTGACTCCACATATACCTCAACGCACCACTCACCTTTTTTCCCTCATCAATTCTATGATTAACCTCATCCTTCATAAATCCATCCGCCGACACGTCAACTCCCAAGTATCTGAAAACATTCACTTCTTCCATACTCCTCCTCCCCAATTTGATATCCAGTTTTTCTTTATCTAAATCATTTGATACCTTCATCACCTTACTCTTTTCTATGTTCACTTTCAACTTTCTACCTTTACACACATTCTCAAACTCATCCACTAACCTTTGCAATTTTTCTTTAGAATCTCCCATAAGCACAGTATCATCAGCAAAAAGTAACTGTGTCAATTCCCATTTTGAATTTGATTCCCCATAATTTAATCCCACCCCTCTCCCAAACACCCTAGCATTTACTTCTTTTACAGCCCCATCTATAAATATATTAAACAACCATGGTGACATTACACATCCCTGTCTAAGACCTACTTTTACCGGGAAGTATTCTCCCTCTCTTCTACACACCCTAACCTGAGCCTCATTATCCTCATAAAAGCTCTTTACAGCATTTAGTAACTTACCACCTATTCCATATACTTGAAACATCTGCCACATTGCTCCTCTATCCATTCTATCATATGCCTTTTCTAAATCCATAAATGCAATAAAAATTTCCCTACCTTTATCTAAATACTGTTCACATATATGCTTCAATGTAAACACTTGATCTACACATCCCCTACCCACTCTGAAGCCTCCCTGCTCATCTGCAATCCTACATTCTGTCTTACCTCTAATTCTTTCAATTATAACCCTACCGTATACTTTTCCTGGTATACTCAGTAAACTTATTCCTCTATAATTTTTACAATCTCTTTTGTCCCCTTTCCCTTTATATAAAGGGACTATACATGCTTTCTGCCAATCCCTAGGTACCTTCCCCTCTTTCATACATTTATTAAACAAAAGTACCAACCACTCCAACACTATATCCCCCCCTGCTTTTAACATTTCTGTCATGATCCCATCAGTTCCAGCTGCTTTACCCCCTTTCATTCTACGTAATGCCTCACGTACCTCCACCACACTTACATTCTGCTCTTCTTCACTCCTAAAAGATGTTATACCTCCCTGGCCAGTGCATGAAATTACTGCCTCCCTTTCTTCCTCAACATTTAAAAGTTCCTCAAAATATTCTCTCCATCTACCTAATATCTCCCTCTCCCCATCTACTAACTCCCCTACTCTGTTTTTAACTGACAAATCCATACTTTCCCTAGGCTTTCTTAACTTGTTTAACTCCAAAATTTTTTCTTATTTTCATTAAAATTTCTTGACAGTGCCTCTCCCACTCTTTCATCTGCTCTCCTTTTGCACTCTCTCACCACTCTCTTCACCTTTCTTTTACTCTCCATATACTCTGCTCTTCTTATAACACTTCTGCTTTGTAAAAACCTCTCGTAAGCTACCATTTTCTCTTTTATCACACCCTTTACTTCATCTTTCCACCAATCACTCCTCTTTCCTCCTGCACCCACCCTCCTATAACCACAAACTTCTGCCCCACATTCTAATACTGCATTTTTAAAACTATTCCAACCCTTTTCAACCCCCCCCCACTACTCATCTTTGCACTAGCCCACCTTTCTGCCAATAGTCGCTTATATCTCGCCCGAACTTCCTCCTCCCTTAGTTTCTACACTTTCACCTCCCTTTTACTTGTTGTTGCCACCTTCCTCTTTTCCCATCTACCTCTTACTCTAACTGTAGCTACAACTAAATAATGATCCGATATATCAGTTGCCCCTCTATAAACATGTACATCCTGGAGCCTACCCATCAACCTTTTATCCACCAATACATAATCTAACAAACTACTTTCATTACGTGCTACATCATACCTTGTATATTTATTTATCTTCTTTTTCATAAAATATGTATTACTTATTACCAAATTTCTTTCTACACATAGCTCAATTAAAGGCTCCCCATTTACATTTACCCCTGGCATCCCAAATTTACCTAATTTACCAAATTTATTATTATTATTATTATTATTAGCAATAGCAGTAGCAGTAGGACAAATGTTTGATTCTTTGTTGTGTTCAAGAGTAAACACATGATGTCACCTTCCAATACCTGTCCGAATATGCCAATATGCAGTCATAAATGGGTTGACATTATTTATACTGTAGTTTAATAGCAAATAATGAACAAACAAAACACTCACCACACAGTGGTGGGAGGGCTGGCTGCCAGTTGCAGGGGTCGGAGGGAGGATAGTAGGGACTTGCAGTGGTGGAGGCAGTGGTATTTAATAACATACATGTTGTTAAGGCATAACGTATGTATTTAGTACAATTTACGACGTTTTGATGTATTTTATGATTGTTCATGGTTCAACAAGTTAAGGAAGCAGTATTGTATTATATTTCCCTACAATATATTGGGGCAAGGAGGAATAACATCTTGTAGGAGTGAGGAAGAGCCAGTTGTGAGTGTGGGGGAAGTTCGTGAGGCAGTAGGTAAAATGAAAGGGGGTAAGGCAGCCGGGATTGATGGGATAAAGATAGAAATGTTAAAAGCTGGTGGGGATATAGTTTTGGAGTGGTTGGTGCAATTATTTAATAAATGTATGGAAGAGGGTAAGGTACCTAGGGATTGGCAGAGAGCATGCATAGTTCCTTTGTATAAAGGCAAAGGGGACAAAAGAGAGTGCAAAAATTATAGGGGGATAAGTCTGTTGAGTATACCTGGTAAAGTGTATGGTAGAGTTATTATTGAAAGAATTAAAAGTAAGACGGAGAATAGGATAGCAGATGAACAAGGAGGCTTTAGGAAAGGTAGGGGGTGTGTGGACCAGGTGTTTACAGTGAAACATATAAGTGAACAGTATTTAGATAAGGCTAAAGAGGTCTTTGTGGCATTTATGGATTTGGAAAAGGCGTATGACAGGGTGGATAGGGGGCAATGTGGCAGATGTTGCAGGTGTATGGTGTAGGAGGTAGGTTACTGAAAGCAGTGAAGAGTTTTTACGAGGACAGTGAGGCTCAAGTTAGAGTACATAGGAAAGAGGGAAATTATTTCCCAGTAAAAGTAGGCCTTAGACAAGGATGTGTGATGTCACCGTAGTTGTTTAATATATTTATAGGTAGTAGGTTGGTAGACAGCAACCACCCAGGGAGGTACTACCGTCCTGCCAAGTGAGTGTAAAACGAAGCCTATGATTGTTTTACATGATGGTAGGATTGCTGATGTCTTTTGTCTGTCTCATAAATATGCAAGATTACAGGCATGTCTTGCTACTTCTACATACACTTAGGTCACACTACACATACATGTACACATTTATTTATACACACTCATCTGAGTTTTCTTTGATTTTATCTTAATAGTTCTTGGTCTTATTAATTTTCCTATTATATCCATGGGGAAGTGGAATAAGAATCTTTCCTCCGTAAGCCATGCGTGTTGTAAAAGTCAACTGGAATGCCGGGAACAATGGGCTAGTGACCCCTTTTCCTGTAAAGATTACTAAAAAGAATAAGAAGAAGAAAATTGTCAAAGTGGGAAGTCTGAATGTGCGTGGATGTTGTGCAGATGATAAGAAAGAGATGATTGTGGATGTTATGAATGAGAAGAAGCTGGATGTCCTGGCTTTAAGTGAAACAAAGCTGAAGGGGGTGGGAGAGTTTCAGTGGAGAGGAATAAATGGGATTAGGTCAGGGGTTTCAAATAGAGTTAGAGCTAAAGAAGGAGTAGCAATAATGTTGAAGGATAAGCTATGGCAGGAAAAGAGGGACTATAAATGTATTAATTCAAGGATTATGTGGAGTAAAATAAAGATTGGATGTGAAAAGTGGGTTATAATAAGCGTGTATGCACCTGGAGAAGAGAGAAGTGTAGAGGAGAGAGAGAGATTTTGGGAAATGTTGAGTGAATGCGTGGGGAGTTTTGAATCAAGTGTGAGAGTAATGGTGGTTGGGGATTTCAATGCTAAAGTGGGTAAAAATGTTATGGCAGGAGTAGTAGGTAAATTTGGGGTGCCAGGGGTAAATGTAAATGGGGAGCCTTTAATTGAGCTATGTGTAGAAAGAAATTTGGTAATAAGTAATACATATTTTATGAAAAAGAGGATAAATAAATATACAAGGTATGATGTAGCACGTAATGAAAGTAGTTTATTAGATTATGTATTGGTGGATAAAAGGTTGATGGGTAGGCTCCAGGATGTACATGTTTATAGAGGGGCAACTGATATATCAGATCATTATTTAAAGGGGATAAAAGAGAGTGCAAAAATTATAGGGGGATAAGTCTGTTGAGTGTACCTGGTAAAGTGTATGGTAGAGTTATAATTGAAAGAATTAAGAGTAAGACGGAGAATAGGATAGCAGATGAACAAGGAGGCTTTAGGAAAGGTAGGGGGTGTGTGGACCAGGTGTTTACAGTGAAACATATAAGTGAACAGTATTTAGATAAGGCTAAAGAGGTCTTTGTGGCATTTATGGATTTGGAAAAGGCGTATGACAGGGTGGATAGGGGGGCAATGTGGCAGATGTTGCAAGTGTATGGTGTAGGAGGTAGGTTACTGAAAGCAGTGAAGAGTTTTTACGAGGATAGTGAGGCTCAAGTTAGAGTATGTAGGAAAGAGGGAAATTTTTTCCCAGTAAAAGTAGGCCTTAGACAAGGATGTGTGATGTCACCGTGGTTGTTTAATATATTTATAGATGGGGTTGTAAGAGAAGTAAATGCGAGGGTCTTGGCAAGAGGCGTGGAGTTAAAAGATAAAGAATCACACACAAAGTGGGAGTTGTCACAGCTGCTCTTTGCTGATGACACTGTGCTCTTGGGAGATTCTGAAGAGAAGTTGCAGAGATTGGTGGATGAATTTGGTAGGGTGTGCAAAAGAAGAAAATTAAAGGTGAATACAGGAAAGAGTAAGGTTATGAGGATAACAAAAAGATTAGGTGATGAAAGATTGAATATCAGATTGGAGGGAGAGAGTATGGAGGAGGTGAACGTATTCAGATATTTGGGAGTGGACGTGTCAGCAGATGGGTCTATGAAAGATGAGGTGAATCATAGAATTGATGAGGGAAAAAGAGTGAGTGGTGCACTTAGGAGTCTGTGGAGACAAAGAACTTTGTCCTTGGAGGCAAAGAGGGGAATGTATGAGAGTATAGTTTTACCAACGCTCTTATATGGGTGTGAAGCGTGGGTGATGAATGTTGCAGCGAGGAGAAGGCTGGAGGCAGTGGAGATGTCATGTCTGAGTATTTAGTTGTAGCTACAGTTAGAGTAAGAGGTAGATGGGAAAAGAGGAAGGTGGCAACAACAAGTAAGAGGGAGGTGAAAGTGTATAAACTAAGGGAGGAGGAAGTTCGGGTGAGATATAAGCGACTATTGGCAGAAAGGTGGGCTAGTGCAAAGATGAGTAGTGGGGGGGTTGAAGAGGGTTGGAATAGTTTTAAAAATGCAGTATTAGAATGTGGGGCAGAAGTTTGTGGTTATAGGAGGGTGGGGGCAGGAGGAAAGAGGAGTGATTGGTGGAATGATGAAGTAAAGGGTGTGATAAAAGAGAAAAAGGTAGCTTATGAGAGGTTTTTACAAAGCAGAAGTGTTATAAGAAGAGCAGAGTATATGGAGAGTAAAAGAAAGGTAAAGAGAGTGGTGAGAGAGTGCAAAAGGAGAGCAGATGATAGAGTGGGAGAGGCACTGTCAAGAAATTTTAATGAAAATAAGAAAAAATTTTGGAGTGAGTTAAACAAGTTTTGAGGAATTGTTAAATGTTGATGAAGATAGGGAAGCTGTGATTTCGTGTATAGGGCAAGGAGGAATAACATCTTGTAGGAGTGAGGAAGAGCCAGTTGTGAGTGTGGGGGAAGTTCGTGAGGCAGTAGGTAAAATGAAAGGGGGTAAGGCAGCCGGGATTGATGGGATAAAGATAGAAATGTTAAAAGCAGGTGGGGATATAGTTTTGGAGTGGTTGGTGCAATTATTTAATAAATGTATGGAAGAGGGTAAGGTACCTAGGGATTGGCAGAGAGCATGCATAGTTCCTTTGTATAAAGGCAAAGGGGATAAAAGAGAGTGCAAAAATTATAGGGGGATAAGTCTGTTGAGTGTACCTGGTAAAGTGTATGGTAGAGTTATAATTGAAAGAATTAAGAGTAAGACGGAGAATAGGATAGCAGATGAACAAGGAGGCTTTAGGAAAGGTAGGGGGTGTGTGGACCAGGTGTTTACAGTGAAACATATAAGTGAACAGTATTTAGATAAGGCTAAAGAGGTCTTTGTGGCATTTATGGATTTGGAAAAGGCGTATGACAGGGTGGATAGGGGGGCAATGTGGCAGATGTTGCAAGTGTATGGTGTAGGAGGTAGGTTACTGAAAGCAGTGAAGAGTTTTTACGAGGATAGTGAGGCTCAAGTTAGAGTATGTAGGAAAGAGGGAAATTTTTTCCCAGTAAAAGTAGGCCTTAGACAAGGATGTGTGATGTCACCGTGGTTGTTTAATATATTTATAGATGGGGTTGTAAGAGAAGTAAATGCGAGGGTCTTGGCAAGAGGCGTGGAGTTAAAAGATAAAGAATCACACACAAAGTGGGAGTTGTCACAGCTGCTCTTTGCTGATGACACTGTGCTCTTGGGAGATTCTGAAGAGAAGTTGCAGAGATTGGTGGATGAATTTGGTAGGGTGTGCAAAAGAAGAAAATTAAAGGTGAATACAGGAAAGAGTAAGGTTATGAGGATAACAAAAAGATTAGGTGATGAAAGATTGAATATCAGATTGGAGGGAGAGAGTATGGAGGAGGTGAACGTATTCAGATATTTGGGAGTGGACGTGTCAGCGGATGGGTCTATGAAAGATGAGGTGAATCATAGAATTGATGAGGGAAAAAGAGTGAGTGGTGCACTTAGGAGTCTGTGGAGACAAAGAACTTTGTCCTTGGAGGCAAAGAGGGGAATGTATGAGAGTATAGTTTTACCAACGCTCTTATATGGGTGTGAAGCGTGGGTGATGAATGTTGCAGCGAGGAGAAGGCTGGAGGCAGTGGAGATGTCATGTCTGAGGGCAATGTGTGGTGTGAATATAATGCAGAGAATTCGTAGTTTGGAAGTTAGGAGGAGGTGCGGGATTACCAAAACTGTTGTCCAGAGGGCTGAGGAAGGGTTGTTGAGGTGGTTCGGACATGTAGAGAGAATGGAGCGAAACAGAATAACTTCAAGAGTGTATCAGTCTGTAGTGGAAGGAAGGCGGGGTAGGGGTCGGCCTAGGAAGGGTTGGAGGGAGGGGGTAAAGGAGGTTTTGTGTGCGAGGGGCTTGGACTTCCAGCAGGCATGCGTGAGCGTGTTTGATAGGAGTGAATGGAGACAAATGGTTTTTAATACTTGACGTGCTGTTGGAGTGTGAGCAAAGTAACATTTATGAAGGGATTCAGGGAAACCGGCAGGCCGGACTTGAGTCCTGGAGATGGGAAGTACAGTGCCTGCACTCTGAAGGAGGGGTGTTAATGTTGCAGTTTAAAAACTGTAGTGTAAAGCACCCTTCTGGCAAGACAGTGATGGAGTGAATGATGGTGAAAGTTTTTCTTTTTCGGGCCACCCTGCCTTGGTGGGAATCGGCCGGTGTGATAATAAAAAAAAAAAAAAAAAAAAAAAATTAAACAAGTTAAGAAAGCCTAGGGAAAATATGGATTTGTCAGTTAAAAACAGAGTAGGGGAGTTAGTAGATGGGGAGATGGAGGTATTGGGTAGATGGCGAGAATATTTTGAGGAACTTTTAAATGTTAAGGAAGAAACAGAGGCAGTAATTTCATGCACTGGTCAGGGAGGTATACCATCTTTTAGGAGTGAAGAAGAGCAGAATGTAAGTGTGGGGGAGGTACGTGAGGCATTACGTAAAATGAAAGGAGGTAAAGCAGCTGGAACTGATGGGATCATGACAGAAATGTTAAAAGCAGGGGGGGATATAGTGTTGGAGTGGTTGGTACTTTTGTTTAATAAATGTATGAAAGAGGGGAAGGTACCTAGGGATTGGCAGAGAGCATGTATAGTCCCTTTATATAAAGGGAAAGGGGACAAAAGAGACTGTAAAAATTATAGAGGAATAAGCTTACTGAGTATACCAGGAAAAGTGTACGGTAGGGTTATAATTGAAAGAATTAGAGGTAAGACTGATTGTAGGATTGCGGATGAGCAAGGAGGTTTTAGAGTGGGTAGGGGATGTGTAGATCAGGTGTTTACATTGAAGCATATATGTGAACAGTATTTAGATAAAGATAGGGAAGTTTTTATTGCATTTATGGATTTAGAAAAGGCATATGATAGAGTGGATAGAGGAGCAATGTGGCAGATGTTGCAAGTATATGGAATAGGTGGTAAGTTATTAAATGCTGTAAAGAGTTTTTATGAGGATAGTGAGGCTCAGGTTAGGGTGTGTAGAAGAGAGGGAGACTACTTCCCAGTAAAAGTAGGTCTTAGACAGGGATGTGTAATGTCACCATGGTTGTTTAAAATATTTATAGATGGGGTTGTAAAGGAAGTAAATGCTAGGGTGTTTGGGAGAGGGGTGGGATTAAATTATGGGGAATCAAATTCAAAATGGGAATTGACACAGTTACTTTTTGCTGATGATACTGTGCTTATGGGAGATTCTAAAGAAAAATTGCAAAGGTTAGTGGATGAGTTTGGGAATGTGTGTAAAGGTAGAAAGTTGAAAGTGAACATAGAAAAGAGTAAGGTGATGAGGGTGTCAAATGATTTAGATAAAGAAAAATTGGATATCAAATTGGGGAGGAGGAGTATGGAAGAAGTAAATGTTTTCAGATACTTGGGAGTTGACGTGTCGGCGGATGGATTTATGAAGGATGAGGTTAATCATAGAATTGATGAGGGAAAAAAGGTGAGTGGTGCGTTGAGGTATATGTGGAGTCAAAAAACGTTATCTATGGAGGCAAAGAAGGGAATGTATGAAAGTATAGTAGTACCAACACTCTTATATGGGTGTGAAGCTTGGGTGGTAAATGCAGCAGCGAGGAGACGGTTGGAGGCAGTGGAGATGTCCTGTTTAAGGGCAATGTGTGGTGTAAATATTATGCAGAAAATTCGGAGTGTGGAAATTAGGAGAAGGTGTGGAGTTAATAAAAGTATCAGTCAGAGGGCAGAAGAGGGGTTGTTGAGGTGGTTTGGTCATTTAGAGAGAATGGATCAAAGTAGAATGACATGGAAAGCATATAAATCTATAGGGGAAGGAAGGCGGGGTAGGGGTCGTCCTCGAAAGGGTTGGAGAGAGGGGGTAAAGGAGGTTTTGTGGGTAAGGGGCTTGGACTTCCAGCAAGCGTGCATGAGCGTGTTAGATAGGAGTGAATGGAGACGAATGGTACTTGGGACCTGACGATCTGTTGGAGTGTGAGCAGGGTAATATTTAGTGAAGGGATTCAGGGAAACCGGTTATTTTCATATATTCGGACTTGAGTCCTGGAAATGGGAAGTACAATGCCTGCACTTTAAAGGAGGGGTTTGGGATATTGGCAGTTTGGAGGGATATGTTGTGTATCTTTATGTGTGTATGCTTCTAGACTGTTGTATTCTGAGCACCTCTGCAAAAACAGTGATAATGTGCGAGTGTGGTGAAAGTGTTGAATGATGAAAGTATTTTCTTTTTTGGGGTTTTTGTTTCTTTTTTGGGTCACCCTGCCTCGGTGGGAGACGGCCGACTTGTTGAAAAAAAAAAAAAAAATGGGGTTGTAAGAGAAGTAAATGCGAGGGTCTTGACAAGAGGCGTGTAGTTAAAAGATAAAAAATCACACATAAAGTGGGAGTTGTCACAGTTGCTCTTTGCTGATGACACTGTGCTCTTGGGAGATTCTGAAGAGAAGTTGCAGAGATTGGTGGATGAACTTGGTAGGGTGTGCAAAAGAAGAAAATTAAAAGTGAATACAGGAAAGAGTAAGGTTATGAGGATAACAAAAATATTAGGTGATGAAAGATTGGATATCAGATTGGAGGGAGAGAGTATGGAGGAGGTGAATGTATTCAGATATTTGGGAGTGGACGTGTTAGCGGATGGGTCCATGAAGGATGAGGTGAATCATAGAATTGATGAGGGGAAAAGGGTGAGTGGTGCACTTAGGAGTCTGTGGAGACAAAGAACTTTGTCCTTGGAGGCAAAGAGGGGAATGTATGAGAGTATAGTTTTACCAACACTCTTATATGGGTGTGAAGCATGGGTGATGAATGTTGCAGCGAGGAGAAGGCTGGAGGCAGTGGAGATGTCATGTCTGAGGGCAATGTGTGGTGTGAATATAATGCAGAGAATTCGTAGTTTGGAAGTTAGGAGGTGTGGGATTACCAAAACTGTTGTCCAGAGGGCTGAGGAAGGGTTGTTGAGGTGGTTCGGACATGTAGAGAGAATGGAGCAAAACAGAATAACTTCAAGAGTGTATCAGTCTGTAGTGGAAGGAAGGCGGGGTAGGGGTTGGCCTAGGAAAGGTTGGAGGGAGGGGGTAAAGGAGGTTTTGTGTGCGAGGGGCTTGGACTTCCAGCAGGCATGCGTGAGCGTGTTTGATAGGAGTGAATGGAGACGAATGGTTTTTAATACTTGACGTGCTGTTGGAGTGTGAGCAAAGTAACATTTATGAAGGGGTTCAGGGAAACCGGCAGGCCGGACTTGAGTCCTGGAGATGGGAAGTACAGTGCCTGCACTCTGAAGGAGGGGTGTTAATGTTGCAGTTTAAAAACTGTAGTGTAAAGCACCCTTCTGGCAAGACAGTGATGGAGTGAATGATGGTGAAAGTTTTTCTTTTTCGGGCCACCCTGCCTTGGTGGGAATCGGCCAGTGTGATAATAATAAATAAAATATTGGGGCACCAAACATTCACGGTTTTTCAACATTCGCGAGGCTCTTGATCCCCTAACCCTCGTGAATGTTGAGGGAGACCTGTACTTGTCCAGAGAGCTCTGTTTCTTGTGTCTTTAAAATTTCCCTAAAATGGGACAAGGCTTTGTCATTGTACATGTTGCTAACACGGCTTGCAACAGCTTTTTCAGGGTGATGCTTCTCCACAAATCTCCATCCTGCTCCACATTGCACAAATCTCCCTAATATCTGAAGAAGGCACCTTTGTCCATCTCTCGACCTTCTCCTCTGAAGCAACATACTGTGCTGCAGTCTTTTGCTGTTCCAGCTGAAGCTCTTGCAGCTCTTCAGTGGTTAGCTCTTCACTGTGGTCCTCCACCAACTCTTCCACATCCTTGCCACTCACATCCAACCCCATGGAACTCTCCAGTGCTACAATAGATTCCACAACTGGCAAAGGGTCCTCAGGGTCAGCCCCAAACCCTTCAAAATCCCTCTTCTGGACACAATCTGGCCACAAATTTCTCCAAGCAGAGTTCAAAGTTCTGAAAGTCACTCCCTCCCATGCCTTACCTATAAGGCTTATGCAGTGGAGGATACTGAAGTGATCTTTCCAAAACTCTCTTAGGGTCAATTGTGTGTCTGAGGTCACATTAAAGTACATTTGAAACATTGCTTTGGTGTAGAGTTTTTTGAAGTTTGAAATGATCTACTGATCCATGGGCTGGAGGAGAGGAGCGGTATTAGGGGGCAAGAACTTCACTGTGATGAAACCAAACTCCTCCACAATTAGGTCATACAAGTTTGGAGGATGAGCAGGTGCATTGTCCATTAGCAGGAGGCACTTGAGTTCTAATTTATTTTCCACAAGGTATTTCTTCACGCTGGGGCCAAACACTCCATTGAACCAATCTAGGAAAATGTCCCTCATGACCCTTGCCTTATTATTAGCTTTCCAAAACACACACAATTTACTCTTGATGACATTGTTTTTCTTGAACACCCTGGGATTTTCAGAGTGATACACTAGTAAAGGCTTCACTTTGAAATCCCCACTAGCATTACCACAAAACATGAGACTTAGCCTGTCTTTCAGAGGCTTGTGTCCTGGCAGTGCCTTTTCCTCCTGAGCAATGTAGGTCCTCCTTGGCATTTTCTTTCTAAAGAGGCCTGTTTCGTCACAATTGAACACTTGTTGGGGTTTGAATTGTTCAGTCTGTATGTACTCCTTGAATTCACTTAGGAATTTTTCAGCTGCATTTTTGTCAGAACTGGCAGCCTCACTATGCCTTATCACACTGTGTATGCCACTACATATCTTAAATCTCTCAAACCAGCCTTTGCTGGCCTTAAAATCACAAATATCAGTACTCTTTGCAGGTAATTTTTTTACGAGATCATCAAGCAACTGCCTTGCCTTTTCACAAATAATCGACTGCATAAGACTATCTCCTGCTAATTGTTTCTCGGTGATCCACACCGACAGTAACTTCTCAACATCTCTGAGTACTTGTGATCTCATTTTTGTGAGCATATTTACCCCCTTTGCAACAGCAACTTCCTTGATTTCCTTTTTCTTGCCCACAATGGAAGCAATGGTTGTATGGGGTTTCTTATACATCCTGGCCAGCTCTGCCACACATACGCCACTTCCATATTGTTCAATTATGTTTTTCTTGAATTCTATCATATATCTCACCTTTACCAAAGGCATGGCACTAGGAGCTTTCTCTGGAGTCATGGTGGCTTATTTAGCAGTTGCAAGCACTAAAATGAATGGAATATTACGAAACGTATCGTATGAATGCGTGAGGTGATGGTCACTTGCTGATACACAAGTTCACACTGGCTGGGAATGGAGTGTGAGGCCGCTCGGGGCTGTGCGTACGTGTCCGGGATGAACGACTATTTGCAAGTCAAACAGTGATTTGCGAGTCAGTGTTTTGACAAAAAAACAAAAAAAAATTACGATTTTTGAAAATTATGACTTTCGATGCTTACGAAAAACGAGGGACCACTGTACTTAACTCTAGACATACAAAACATAGTTCGATCAGTTGCACTAATTATACAATAGGTTACACTTAAGTCAAATATATGTTATTCAACATTTGCATTAAAATATTTACATTAAAATATGAGAATTTATTGTACTCTGAGCATTTACTTTTGGGGCTCTGAGGCTAGGGGAGTAACACAGTGAGCAATTATAATTTGAGGCGGTGGAGAGTGGTTTGGTAGCTTTGTTGGTAAGGTTAAGTACTAAGTATTTAGTTTTGGATTAGTTTTGGGTGAGTAGGTGGTTTTTAAGAAGAGTCTTGAAGTGATGTACAGACAAGGTTCCCTTGGTATTCAGTGGTAATGAATTTCAAATTTTTGGGCCCTTTATGTGCATAGTTTTTACATAGTGTGAGATGGACACAGGGAACTTCAAGGAGTGATCTGTGCTTTGTGTTATGATCGCGTGTCCTGTTAAGGTTGGTAAGGAGAAGTTTGAGTGGAGGGTTTATATTTGAGTGTAGTGTTCTATGTATGTAGTAGGCATATGGTGGGTAAGTTCAGACTTTTGAATATTGGTGGAGTATGCTTTCTGGAGTGGGAATTTGTTATCATTCTGACTGCAGCCTTTTGCTGTGTTATTAGTGGTCTGAGATGGTTTATTGTTGTTGAACCTCATGCACAGATTCCAGAGGTGAGATAGGGGTAAATGAGTGAATGATACAGTGCATGGAGAGCTGGTTGTGGAACATAGTACTGTATCTTTGATAGTATGCCTACAGTCTTAGAGATTTTCTTGGAGATTTGTTGTTTAAGTGTCTGAAATTTGAGGCTGCTGTCAAGGTGGATTCCTAGGAATTTTCCCTCTGCGAGTCTTGTGACAGGTGATCCTTTTATCATTATGTTAAGTGGAACATTTGTAGCTCTTTTTCCAAACTGAATGAAATAGGTTTTGTCAATATTGAGAGTAAGCTTGTTAGTAATCATCCAGGTAGATATTTTCTGTAATTCAGCATTTACAGTGTTGGCTAGTATGACTGGGCTTGGGTGAGAGAAGACATGTAGTGTCGTCTGCAAATAATATGGGTTTGAGTAGTTGAGGTGCATTTGGTAGGTCATTGATGTAAATGAGAAAGAGAAGTGGGCCAAGGACACTTCCCTGCGGGATGCCGACTAATTGGTTGTGTGGTAGCTCCATTTGTGTACACATATTGGCTTCTGTTGCAAAGGTATGACTTTAGGTAGTTGAGGGAGTGCCCTCGTATACTATAGTGTGTTAATTTTATGTGCAACAAATCATGGTCACCTGTATCAAAAGCTTTACATAAATCAATGAAGATTTCCAGTGGGACTTCTTTTTCTTGAGATTGGTGTATATTTGTTCTAGCATGTGTATAATAGCATCTTTCATGTTTTTATTGGGCCTGAATCCAAACTGACAAGTTGAGTATGTTGTTGAAGGAGAGGTAGGAATAGATCTGCCTGTGAATTAATTATTCAAAGATTTTACAGAGAAGAGGTAAGTTAGATATGGGCCTGTAGTTATTCAGGTCTACTTGATCTCCTCCTTTGTGATCGGGTGGATCGGGGTGACCCTTGCTATTTTGAGAATTGCTGGGAAAGTGGAAGATTCAGTGGATTTGTTAAAGAGTGTTGCAATAATTGGTGACTGTATTTCTAATAAGCATAGAGATCTCCAGTGAATACTAGAAAGGACTGCCCTTCTAGCATCCAGCCTGTTACTGGGTTTTCGTAACAAGTAGTCAGTATCCTGGTCCAGTTATCCATTAGAATTCAATAATAATTATTAGTGCTTCAGGATTACAACTGGTAGGCTACTAACTAGAGAAATTAAAATTTATTAAGTTTATTAATAATAATGTCTAGAGGTATAAGATCAAAGTAAATTAAATTAATCAATTGAATATAATATAGGATACAAGTTCCTACACTTCTCTCGTGTACAGTAGTATTGTGCTGAAGGCACATATCACATTTATACGTCTTAAGTACCATCTGGTACATTAACATTTAATAAGATATTACAAATATGTACAAGTAAGTTTGTGTGTATGTGTGTAAGTGCTCTAATTAGTTCGCTATGTCTCGAAACTCAACTAGACTTAACTAGTGACTGGCTAAGTCCTCACATTAACTAACTTCTTGACCACCTGGCAATCAGAACAGCTTGCTTGAACAATAAAACGACTGCTAAGCCCAATAGCAATATAACAAGCAACTGCGACACAGAATCAGGAACAAGGAAATAATATAACGACACTAAGTAGTGACCATCAGCAGATCCTCCACAAAAGTCACAAAACTCCCATATTTCTGAATCTAAGTTCAGCATAAGAAAATCCCCGACTGTGACAGTACACAGATACCAGTACAAATTAGGTCAAGCTAGAGCTCAGGACCTGAGTTGCTCAGAGTGTCTAAGAGACACACAACCTCAGTACAACGTCGAAAATCACTAAGTCTAGACAATGTTCTGTGAACAGTTCCACAGAACCTACAATAAAGTGACAGAGATGATCTTCCAACAAGGGTCAATAAGGGAGAGTTAGGCACGTCTTGTCAGGAATACGTCCAACCACCAAGAGAGTCTAGCCCAGACTGACTACTCCAGGCGAGGTGTGAACATCCCCCTCGATCACGTGATTGCTCCGTGGACAGTTGCTGCCCAGTAACACCGATAAGCCGGCAGGGAAACGAGCAATGAGCGATAATTTCAGTAGTTAGACAATCAAGACTTGAATTATGAGCACTGAATAATATATATGTTACATCCTACCTAACAAAGTAACTAAGTCAAATAATAATATAAAGCAATATATTTACGATTTAGCTATTATCGCAAATATAAGCAATATAAAATTATATGAAAAGGTAATATACACTATATACATTGTGACCCATTCAGGGGTCGCAACAGTGACAGTACTTGAGAAGCTTTTTGTACATAAAAGGTGATAAGGTATTTAACCCTTTGACTGTTTCAGGGCCCTCTCTGAAACTGTCATTCTATGTCGCCAAATATTAAAAAAAAAAAATTATTTTTTCTTATGAAAATGTTAGGAATATTTTTACTAGTGTTTTAAGCCTAAAAAAAATTTTTTGCCATCAGTACTTACCGAGATATAGAGCCGCAAAGTTTGCAGAAATTGACGTGCATACGGCAACAGCGGCGACTGCCGCCCACCCGGTATTCTTTTATTTACTCTAATTCAAAGGTTTCTTGCATTTTTCAATATTTTTCTTTTCCAGGTAACTTATGTGGCCTGTGAGACCAATGTAAGGTGCATTGTTCAAATATACACTCATTATTTACAACACAATAACAGAACAAACTTTATCACTATTAGTTTGTGTATACACTTTGTTTACACAAACAAACAATACAAAACAATGTTTATTACTATTGTTCCATAATATATATACATATGTACAGTCACTAACCACGTTCCTAGAACTGCTGCAGCTTGTGGAACTCTTTGAAACATGGGTATATGCAGAGGGGCACTTCACACTCCTCACACATAAAACGAGTGTCTCTGCGTGTTTGTGGGCGTTTTGTGGTATGCATACATACATAACACCTCTTCTGAGCATTTTTCTTGGCAGTAGTAGGAGGCAGTTGTATGGGGTAGTGATCACCAGGCCTCAAACGAGATGACGTCTGTGGGCGCTGGTCTATTGCAGGAGTTGCTCCTTTGTACTTTGCAATTATTTGTCTGATTACTGACAGGCAAAATTCACCATATTTTGGTGTTTTGTTGGTCTTCAACTTGTATATGTTATAAGCATTTAGCATAGAGATATCAACAAGATGGAAAAAAAGTTTGATATACCACTTATAACTCTTGCGTACACAGTCTGCAAACCCAATCTGCATGTCACATTTGTCCACTAAGCGCATATTGAGGTTGTAGTCCATGACAGCTGCAGGCTTTAGAATGGGTTCATTGGTCTCTCTGTTGTCCCTGCCACTGGGTACCATTTCGTTTGTGTGAACTGATGTCAACAATGTGACATCACGTTTGTCATGCCACCGAAATGCCATGATGTCATTGGCAGCAAAGGCTTGCACCTCACCTCTGCGAGTGCCAGCGTCGAACCTTGGCATATGTTTGCGATTACCACGCACTGTGCCACACACGTCTGTCAAGTTCACTCGCAAGAAATCACTGAGTAAGGGGCTTGTGTACCAGTTATCAGTAAATAACATATGCCCCTTACCAAGATATGGTTCCATCATTGTTCGAACCACATCACCAGAGATACCCAATAACTTCATGGTATCTCTCAAAGTATTACTGCCAGTGTACACAATAATATCTAAAACAAGACCACTTCTGCAATCACACAGTACAAATAGCTTTATACCAAAGCGTTTCCTCTTGCTTGGTATATATTGCTTGAATGAGAGTCTTCCTTTGAATAAAATCAAGGACTCATCAATAACAAGCTTCCTGAAGGGATAAAAATACATGCAGCACTTTTGTTTCAGGTACATAAACACATTTCTTATCTTATATAACCTGTCGCTTCTGTCAGGCCTGGTTTTGTCTGAAAAGTGTAACATACGCAACAGTATCAGGAAACGATTGACACCTTTAATGTCACTAAAACCTGGAGTTGAAATCAGGCGATCTGTTGTCCAGTATGTGGTGACAGTGTGCTTATACACATGTGGCATAAGCATTATTGTGGCAAAAAACAGGTACATCTCTGCCACAGTTGTCTCCTTCCACTTGTGTAGCCGTGATTTTGGTGAGAGAATTGTATTTGCCATGGTGTATTCACAGTATGTGTTGGTTTCCCTGACAATGATGTCCATCAGGGGTTCATCGAAGAATAACTCAAAGCAGTCCAGTTCACTGGCATTGTTCCCAAGTGGACAAGATGGCTTTATTCCACTTTGTGTTTCATCAAAGTCATGGGGACTGGGAACAAACTCGTCACCATCCTGCCAATCCCAGATGCGGTCTGCTGGTGGGGTCTGGATATTGTACCGTGGTTGTGGCTGTGGTTGTGGCTGTGCAGGTTGTGGTGGTGCAGGTTGTGGCAGTGTGGGGTAGGGTGAGGCTGGTTGTTCTGCTGAGTCAGCCGCGTGGCTAGTAGCGTGGCCCGGTGATGGTGCCACATGGGCCGTGCCACCCTCACTATCACCACCACTGCCTCCTCCCTCACTGTCACCATTCATACCCATCGTTACAATATCGTCATCTTCACTATCAGGTCGTGGTGTTGGGCCACGGGATGTGCTCCCAGAGTTTCTCCTTCCCCTTGGAACAACATATGAAACACTACCAGACCGCATGCTACGTCGTACATACTGGCGCTTCACTGGGGAATATTCACTCTCACTGTCACTAGAACTGCTTTCAATGACCTTGAAATCACTATCACTATCACTGCTATCATCAGGGTGTTGTACACGACCAAATAGTTTCCTCTTTCGTCCTGGTACAGGCGAACGTGAACGTGAACAAGCCGGCACAGCACCAGAGGTCGAAGGTTGTGGATCATCTGGGTTTTCGTCACTATTTACGTTATCCTGGGCACTTTTTTCGGTAACACTCACTTGAAAACCCTTGAATTCACTGTCACTGACACTTTCATCGCTGTTAGAGCTATCACTTGGGAACAAAAGACCTCCAATCCGCCGAGGAGTGAGGAACTTCTTACCGAGAGGCATGGTGAAAATGGACTGACAACATGGCGTTCCCACAATGCACCGCTAGGTCCCAGATTTTTTTCACAGGGTGCACACCGACCACTGAGACCCATTCTCTCCCGTGTAGGCCTATCAGGCCTTTGGCGCTCGATTTGAAGCTGCTAGAATTTTTTTTTTTTTTTTTTATTATCACACCGGCCGATTCCCACCAAGGCAGGGTGGCCCGAAAAAGAAAAACTTTCACCATCATTCACTCCATCACTGTCTTGCCAGAAGGGTGCTTTACACTACAGTTTTTAAACTGCAACATTAACACCCCTCCTTCAGAGTGCAGGCACTGTACTTCCCATCTCCAGGACTCAAGTCCGGCCTGCCGGTTTCCCTGAATCCCTTCATAAATGTTACTTTGCTCACACTCCAACAGCACGTCAAGTATTAAAAACCATTTGTCTCCATTCACTCCTATCAAACACGCTCAAGCATGCCTGCTGGAAGTCCAAGCCCCTCGCACACAAAACCTCCTTTACCCCCTCCCTCCAACCCTTCCTAGGCCGACCCCTACCCCGCCTTCCTTCCACTACAGACTGATACACTCTTGAAGTCATTCTGTTTCGCTCCATTCTCTCTACATGTCCGAACCACCTCAACAACCCTTCCTCAGCCCTCTGGACAACAGTTTTGGTAATCCCGCACCTCCTCCTAACTTCCAAACTACGAATTCTCTGCATTATATTCACACCACACATTGCCCTCAGACATGACATCTCCACTGCCTCCAGCCTTCTCCTCGCTGCAACATTCATCACCCACGCTTCACACCCATATAAGAGCGTTGGTAAAACTATACTCTCATACATTCCCCTCTTTGCCTCCAAGGACAAAGTTCTTTGTCTCCACAGACTCCTAAGTGCACCACTCACTCTTTTTCCCTCATCAATTCTATGATTCACCTCATCTTTCATAGACCCATCCGCTGACACGTCCACTCCCAAATATCTGAATACGTTCACCTCCTCCATACTCTCTCCCTCCAATCTGATATTCAATCTTTCATCACCTAATCTTTTTGTTATCCTCATAACCTTACTCTTTCCTGTATTCACCTTTAATTTTCTTCTTTTGCACACCCTACCAAATTCATCCACCAATCTCTGCAACTTCTCTTCAGAATCTCCCAAGAGCACAGTGTCATCAGCAAAGAGCAGCTGTGACAACTCCCACTTTGTGTGTGATTCTTTATCTTTTAACTCCACGCCTCTTGCCAAGACCCTCGCATTTACTTCTCTTACAACCCCATCTATAAATATATTAAACAACCACGGTGACATCACACATCCTTGTCTAAGGCCTACTTTTACTGGGAAAAAATTTCCCTCTTTCCTACATACTCTAACTTGAGCCTCACTATCCTCGTAAAAACTCTTCACTGCTTTCAGTAACCTACCTCCTACACCATACACTTGCAACATCTGCCACATTGCCCCCCTATCCACCCTGTCATACGCCTTTTCCAAATCCATAAATGCCACAAAGACCTCTTTAGCCTTATGTAAATACTGTTCACTTATATGTTTCACTGTAAACACCTGGTCCACACACCCCCTACCTTTCCTAAAGCCTCCTTGTTCATCTGCTATCCTATTCTCCGTCTTACTCTTAATTCTTTCAATTATAACTCTACCATACACTTTACCAGGTACACTCAACAGACTTATCCCCCTATAATTTTTGCACTCTCTTTTATCCCCTTTGCCTTTATACAAAGGAACTATGCATGCTCTCTGCCAATCCCTAGGTACCTTACCCTCTTCCATACATTTATTAAACAATTGCACCAACCACTCCAAAACTATATCCCCACCTGCTTTTAACATTTCTATCTTTATCCCATCAATCCCGGCTGCCTTACCCCCTTTCATTTTACCTACTGCCTCACGAACTTCCCCCACACTCACAACTGGCTCTTCCTCAATGTTATAGAGGTATTGGGTCTTTCTTGTAGAATTTGTGCGTATAAATACGTCAGAAACATTGGCTCGTAAGACGTATTTATACGTCGGAAACAGTCAAAGGGTTAAATCTCCTGCTTTGTTTTTTAGTGTGTTGATGATGAGTGAGACTTCTGTGGGTTGGTAGGAGCTAGCCAGGTAGTCTTTTGGAGGGGTGTTTGAGGTTGGGATTATGCTTGCTAGGTTTTTTCCCATGGTGGAGAAAAAAACATTGAGTCTGCTGTTTCAGTCAGTGGGAGTAGGGGCTCATCAGGTTTTGTTAGACTGATTGTTCTGTTTTTGGATATCGTTTTGGTTCCTAGAATTTCAGATAATGTTTTCCAAGTTTTTTTTATATCACCTCTTAAGTTATGTAATCTGTTCTTGTAATACAATTTTTTTGACCTTCTTATTAGGCTGGTTAGGATTGACGAGTAACATTTAGTTTGATCACTAGTTATTTGCCCCATTCTGTTGTTTTTCATATAGGTGCTTTATATTTATGGATTTGAGGATGCTGGGTGTTAGCCAGGGACTGCTCAGTCTCTTAGCTGTGATCTCTTTTTTTTTTTTTTTTTTTTTTTTAAAGGGCAATGCATGTTATAGAGGTATTGGGTCTTTCTTAGAAAATTATTAATACATTCATCAGTATCTGTATATATTTCTAGATCGTTGTGCCAGTCTATGTTCGTAATTGCTGTTATAAAGCTATTAATAGCTGTCTCATTATGTAGTCTGAGGGTAACTTTAGTAGTGTCTTGGGGCAATTTACCTAGGTTGGTTATGAGAATGGTAGGATAGTGGTCTGTGGTGTTATCTGTGATTATGCCTGATTTTAAAGGGGATATGGTGTTTGTCCAGATGTGGTCTAATAGGGAGATACCTGTCTCTGAGAGTCTTGTAGGTTTTGTTGCTGTTGGTAGCAACAAGCAGTTGCTCATAGTGTTTGTGAATTCAGTTACTTGTGGGTCCTGGTCATGTAGGAGATTTATATTGAAGTTGCCTGCAAGTAGCAAGTGGTCTTTGTTCATGTGTGTGTATCAGATATCATGCTTCCTAATTTAACACTAAATTGGTAAATGTTTGACTGTGGTACTCTGTAGGTGTTTATCATTGTGAGAGGCTTCTGCATGTCTTTGGATTTCAATTTAGCTATAATATATTCTCCATGTTAATCCCTTGTGCATGTATTGTTGATACATACATTCAAGTTGATCTGAGTAGTATATAGCTGTTCCTCCCCCTTGCTGGTCTGGCCTACAGTTGTGTATGGATGTATAACTAGGAATGGCATAGATATCAGTAGTACCAGGCTTTTGCCAGGTTTTGGTGAGAGTAATGCTAGACATACTTGCATGCTGGAAGTTTAGAAATGCTGTGAGGTCATTGTAATGTTTGCTTAAAGATCTGACATTGTAATTAAAGATATTTACATATATGTTATTGTTGGCTCTGAGTATTGTCTTTGCTTGCTCCATTGTGTAATAATTACAGTTGCTGTTAGATTCATGTAGGTCATTTAATAAGAGGTTGATATCAGCATCTATACTTGTAATCATGAGATTGAGTGTGATTCTATATCTTGACTTACAAACAACGTATATTATGCTAAACTTAATAAAATGATAATAAACTAATTAATCTTACTAGCTAATGGATTGTAACAAGCAATTATAAAAGAGAGATTTAGCTAACTCTTGGTATGGTACAATTTTGAGGATTTAACCCTTTGACTGTCACAACCCCAAATCCTGAAGTGTCTCCTGGTGTCGAAAAATATTTAAAAAAAAAAAATTATTTTTTCTTATCAAAATGTTAAGATTAATTTTCTGATTATTTTAAGCCCAAAAATTTTTGTGATCAGTACTTACTGAGATATAGAGGAGTAAAGTTGGCAGAAAATGAGCCTTGTATGGCAGCAGCGGCGAATGCTGCTGTTGCCATATGTGACATTCGAAGGATTCGTGTTTTTTTTTCACTATTTAATTTATTTAATTTAAATGAGGAAAATTGACTCTGCAAACGAGCAAATCCAGTTGTGAGCAAAGTCATGGAATGGATTAAGCTCGTAAGTAGAGGTTCCACTGTATTCTTGTTTTCGTACTCACATTTGATAGAATGGAAAACATATAGAGTTAGAGGTGATTTTGATTGGTTTTACTGTGAAATGGAGCTCAAAGTAGGGGAAATGTTTGATTTTTGCCGATATTCAAGAGTAAACAGATGATGTTATTGTCCAATAAATGTCCAACTAGCCATTCTAATTGCAGTCATGAATGTGTTGACATTATTTATACAATTATTACAATATTGCAGTAGTCTGTATAACAGTAAGTCTTCTATTTTTTGTTTGAATAAAAATTCAAAATAAAAAGCAAGATTAATATCAGAGGGGCCTGGAGACATGACTGATGAACATAGAAAATCTTATTTTAGAGCCAGGAATGTCTGCATTGTTCATTCTGGACCCTATTTTGAAATTGGCATATTTTTTAATTTGCTTGAAATTGGCCAAATTGCCAGTTTCTAACCACTATTGGGTAGTTGAAATTGGTAAATGGGCAGTTTCTTGCACTTAATCGATAGAACAAATGGAGTTCTAAAGAAATAGCTATGAGTTTGGTCGACTGGAACAATGGAATTAGCCAAAAATAGGGCTCAAAGTGGGCAAAATTGCCGATTCATAAATATCACTGATATCGCTAACTTCGCAAGAGCGTAATTCTGTAAGTTTTCCATCAGATTTTGTACTTTTGGTGTCATTACCATTGGGAAAAGATTCTCTGTCATATCCTAAGAAAAATAATGATTTTTTTTTTTTTTTCAAATATTTTGTGACACCAGGAAACCCCTAAGGATTTGGGGTTGCGACAGTCAAAGGGTTAAGCAGATAATACAGTGGACCCCCGGTTATTGGCCAACTCAGTTATCGGCAGGTTTTTCGGCGCCCGGTTATCGGCCGTTTGCTTGGTTATCGGCTGTTTTGGACATGTCCATCCGCTGCCTGGGGCAGCTTGCGCTTCAGTTTGGCTATGTCTCTTGGTGGCTGAGGAGGCTTCTGCTCATACATCCAAACATTTCACTTGTTTACCATTGTTTTTAGTGGTTTTTCTTGCAGTGCAACTGTGAAATAACTAACCATGGCTCCAAAGAAAGTTCCTAGTAAAGTTCCTGTGGTAAAGAAAGTGAGAAACACCATGGAATTTAAGCGTGAAGTGATTGAAAAGTTTGAGAGTGGTATGAAGGTGATGGAACTTGCCAGGATGTACAGCAAGAATAAATCAACAATTACATCCATTCTGGCACAGAAAGAACAAATCAAAGACGCTAATGTTGCAAAAGGAGTAGCTTTTCTAACTAAACAAAGGACACCAATAATGGAAGAGATGGAAAAGTTATTATTATTGTGGATTAAGGAAAAAGAATTAGTGGGAGACAGTGTAGTGGAGTCTACTATTTGTGAGAAGGCAAAGCAGTTGCATGAGGATCTTGCAAAGAAAATGCCTGGAACAAGTGCTGCAGTTTGTGAATTTAGGGCCAGCAAAGGATGATTTGATAGATTTAAGAAGCGTAGTGGCATACACAGTGTTGTAAGGCATGGTGAGGCTGCAAGTTCTGACAAATGTGCAGCTGAACAGTATGTTCACAAATTCCAGGACTATGTAAAGGCTGAAAGATTCGAACCCCAACAAGTTTTCAGTTGTGACGAAACAGGCCTGTTTTGGAAGAAAATGCCAAAGAGGACCTACATTACCCAGGAGGAAAAAGCACTGCCAGGACACAAGCCTATGAAAGACAGGCTTACTCTTTTGTTGTGTGGTAATGCTAGTGGGGATTTCAGAATGAAGCCTTTACTTGTGTATCACTCAGAAAATCCCAGAGTGTTTAAGAAAAACAATGTCATGAAGAACAGATTGTGTGTGATGTGGAATGCTAATCATAAGGCATGGGTCACAAGGCAAATTTTCAAAGAGAGGGTTAATGATGTGTTTGGCCCAAGTGTGAAAAAATATCTCCTGGAAAAGATATTGCCACTCAAGTGCCTCTTGTTACTGGACACTGCTCCTGCACATCCTCCAGACTTGGAAGACCAAGTGTTTAGGGACTTCAGTTTTATAAAAGTGAAGTTCTTGCCTCCTAACACCACTTCTCTCATCCAGCCCATGGACCAGCAGGTCATTTCTAACTTCAAAAAACTCTACACAAAAGCAGTGTTTCAAAAGTGCTTTGAAGTAACATTGGACACTCGGTTGACCCTAAGACATTTCTGGAGGAATCACTTCGCTATCCTCCATTGCATAAGCCTTATAGGTAAGGCTTGGGAGGGAGTGACTTCCAGGACTTTGAACTCTGCTTGGAGAAAACTGTGGCCAGATTGTGTCCAAGAGAGGGATTTTGAAGGGTTTGAGACTCACTGTGACCCTGACCCTGCCGATCCTGTGGACTCTATTGTGTCTTTGGGGAAGTCCCTGGGGTTGGAGGTGAGTGGTGAGGATGTGGAAGAGTTGGTGGAGGACCACAGGGAAGAGCTTACCACTGAAGAGCTGCAAGAGCTTCATCTTGAACAGCAACAGACTGCAGCTGAGGAACTTGCTTCAGAGGAGGAGGAAGAGGGAGTGAAGGAGGTGCCTTCTTCAGAGATTAAAGAGGTGTGTGCAGTGTGGACCAGGGTGCAAGCTTTTGTAGATAAACACCACCCTGACACAGCTGAAACAAGCCATATCTGCAACATGTTTTGTGACAAAACCCTGTCCTACTTCAGGGAAATCTTAGAGAGACGCCAGAAACAGAGCACTCTGGACAGTTATTTTGTGAGACAGGGGTCCAGTGACTCTCAAGCTAGTTCTAGTGGCATTAAAAGACAGAGAAGGGAAGTAACCCCAGAGAAGGCATTACAACCTAAAGTCTTTATAAGGAGGGGGATTCCCCTTCCAAACACTAACTCCTCCCTCTTTCCTCCTCCCTATCTCCCAGAAGCCAGCATTAGCCTTCAATAAAGGTATGTAATACAGTGAACCCCCGGTTAACAATATTTTTTCATTCCAGAAGTATGTTCAGGTGCCAGTACTGACCGAATTTGTTCCCATAAGAAATATTGTGAAGTAGATTAGTCCATTTCAGACTCCCAAACATACACGTACAAACGCACTTACATAAATACACTTACATAATTGGTCGCATTGGGAGGTGATCGTTATGCGGGGGTCTACTGTACTTACATAATTGTAAAAATTTTTTTTTTTTTTTTGTGAATATTTTGTGAATATTTCTGTAGGAGAAGGAAGGCAGGGTAGGGGCTTGGACTTCCAGCAGGCGTGCATGAGTGTGTTCGATAGGAGTGAATGGAGACGAATGGTATTTGGGACCTGACGATCTTTTGGAGTGTGAGCAGGGTAATATTTAGTGAAGGGATTCAGGGAAACCGGTTATTTTTATGTAGCCGGACTTGAACCCTGGAAATGGGAAGTACAATGCCTGCACTCTAAAGGAGGGGTTTCGGGATATTAGCAGTTTGGAGGGATATGTTGTGTATCTTTATACGTATATGCTTCTAAACTGTTGTGTTCTGAGCACCTCTGCAAAAACAGTGATTATGTGTGAGTGAGGTGAAAGTTTTGAATGATGATGAAAGTATTTTCGTTTTGGGGGTTTTCTTTCTTTTTGGGTCACCCTGCCTCGGTGGTAGACGGCTGACTTGTTGAAAAAAAAAATTTTTTTTTTTGTTGGGAACAAATTAATTTTATTTTCATTAATTCTTATGGGAAATATTAATTCGGTTATCGGCCATTTCAGTTAGTTAGTTTAATATGTTTATTATGCACCCCATACCCATCCTGTGGGCGGTAGTCAAAAGATTACAGAGGTACATAATTGGTTCCTGGGACTGGACTCCAAAGTTTTGATAGCTGAGCAAGTTACAGAGGTAATGAACTCACAATTTACAAAGGTAATGAACTCACAATTTACAAAGGTAATGAACTCCAGGTAGGTCTGGTCACAATCATGACAAATTACAAAGGTATTTACAGATTACAGAGGTACGTAATGGGTCCAGGTATTGGGCCCCCAAAGTTTTGATAGCTGAACTAGGTATAAAGGTAATGAGCTCACAAGTTACAAAGGTAATGAATTCTGTAAGAATGGTTACTTGAGTTTATACATGGCTACAATCATGAACAAATTATAGTGTAATGAGCAATTCACACTTCCACACCCGGTCACAACTGTAATGAGTTATTGGTGCAAATATTGATTGTTGAGTCACACACACACACACACACACACACACACACACACACACACACACACACACACACACACACACACACACACACACACACACACACACACACACACACACACACACACAGATACTGCGGGGAATAGACAAGGTGGACAGAGATAGGATGTTCCAGAGAGGGGACACAGGGACAAGGGGTCACAACTGGAAGCTGAAGACTCAGACGAGTCACAGGGACGTTAGGAAGTATTTCTTCAGTCATAGAGTTGTCAGGAAGTGGAATAGCCTAGCAAGTGAAGTAGTGGAGGCAGGAACCATACATAGTTTTAAGAAGAGGTATGATACAGCTCAGGAAGCAGAGAGAGAGAGGACCTAGTAGCGATCAGTGAAGAGGCGGGGCCAGGAGCTGAGTCTCGACCCCTGCAACCACAATTAGGTGAGTACACACGCACACACACACACACACACACACACACACACACACACACACACACACACACACACACACACACACACACACACACACACACATGGTAATGCATTATTTACAGCTAGCAAAGTCAGGGTATTTCTCCAGAATGGTCTGTAATATACCACTATGGATAAAATACTTCTTGAACATTTCTGAGTGAGTTGTTTCTAAATTCATTAATTTGATCACACTCCAGTACATAATGATGCAAGGTGTGACAATAGTCCATCTGGCAAAGTTTACATTTCGTTTGGTCTACATCTGGTGGTGGTGATTTAACCTGCCATAGATACTTGTAACCCAGCCGGAGCCGGGCAGTAGTGACATCCAAGAGTCTGCTTATCTTGTTGGATGCACCATAGACATCTGGCTCCTCCTGCATGATGGAATGATGATAGATGGACTGACTTGTGTCAATCTCCCTAAGTCTTAAGTCAATAAAGTTCATTTGAAGTTCTTTTCGTATTATTGTTCTCAAACTGCTAACTGACAACCCAATATTGTAATGTACCCCCTCTTTGAAAGCATACAGCTTAGTCAATTTATCAGTTCTATCATGCATCTGAAGACCAATGTGAGATGGAATCTACAGCATGTGCACTCTGACTCCACTGTCCACAATCTTACCATACCTGTGTCTGGCTTCTGACACAAGCATGCCACAATTTATACTTAACGAGTTGAGAGCATTTATGGATGACAGAGAATCAGTTACAATTAAAGTGTCAACCTTAGATACATGGACACATTTGAGTGCAAGGAGTATGGCAAACAGTTCTGTTTGAAGGGTAGAGGCCCAGTTATTGATGCGTGCTCCAATTTCTTTATGAGAGCCATCACTCTGTGTGACAACAGCAGCACTACCAGCTGCACCAGTGGACTGGTAAACAGAACCATCAACGTAAATAATTTGTGAAAGATTGTTCTGTGTGACTAAGTTAACAATACAGCTTAAGGCATCACGTTTGGCTTCAAGACGAAGCTTTGGTTGTGATTTAAGAAGAGTTTTGGGGGGAAATGGAGGAATGGTAGTTTGGAATGGGGTAATATCCCATGGAGCAGGGAAATGTCTCTGTTGTCTAACTTGATATAGATCATGTAGCTGGTTCATGCAGAGGTCGGTTCCAGTTTTTTCGATCCATCTGGAAGGATGTTCACCAGTGCTGAGGAAAGTTTGGAGGGCTTCTGTGCAGGGGTTTGAATGGGCTAGCCTAAGTATATTGACCCCAATAAGGATATTTCTTTCAGTAACACGATCTCTAATGCTTGGAATATTAAGTTCTTTCCGCATATTTAAAATTTTGGCAGTACGAGGGCATCCTAGGATGATCCTCATTGCTTTGTTTTGCAGTTTTTCCAGCCCTCCAAGCTTCCAGTCAGACACGAGTGCAAGTAGTGGCGCCACATAATCAACCAATGATCTAATATTTATTTATTTTTATTTTATTTATTTTTATTTTTATTTACAATTTGAGCACACATACAGAGGTACAAAAAAATACAGATAAGAGCAGCATGCCAAAGCCACTTATACTATGCATAGCATTACGGGCTGGCTTAAAATTAACTTAAGATTAACTAAGCAATGATGAAATCAGTGATAAAACATCAATGTAAACAGATTACTATAAAGCACAAGTGAGTATTACAAAGACAGGTCATATGGTTGCATGCATTGTTGTACATTCAGTCATATGGAGTATTCTGTTAGGTAGTGTATTTAAAAAATAATAAAGTTAGATTGGGTTTTAGATTTAACATTTATGTGATATAATTGTGAGAAACATTTAAGATATACAATTTATAAGGTTCAGTTATTCAGTATTTATTTGGTTTTGGGTGAGTAAGTGATCTTTGAGAAGAGACTTGAATTTATAAACAAGTAGTGTTTCTTTTATATTTACAGGTAATGAATTCCAGATTTTAGGGCCTTTTATGTGCATTGAGTTTTTGCATAGTGTGAGATGGACACGAGGAACATCAAAGAGTGATCTATGCCTTGTGTTATGGTCATGTGTTCTGTTGAGGTTGGCAAGGAGATGTTTGAGGGGAGGGTTAATATCAGAGTTAAGTGTTCTATGTATGTAATAGGTGCAGTAATAAGTATGGATGTTTTGTATGGTGAGTAGGTTTAGTGTATTGAATATTGGTGGAGTGTGCTGCCTGTAGTGAGAATTTGTTATCATTCTAACTGCAGCCTTTTGTTGGGTAATTAGTGGTCTGAGATGGTTAATTGTTGTTGAGCCCCATGCACAAATTCCATAGGTGAGATAGGGGTAAATAAGAGTGATATAGGGCCAGGAGGGCTGACTGTGGAGCATAGTACCGTATCTTCGATAGTATGCCTACAGTCTTGGAAATTTTCTTAGAAATTTGTTGTATATGTGTATGAAATTTGAGTCTATTATCAAGGTGGATTCCTAAGAATTTTCCCTCTGTTAGCTTTGTGATAGGTGATCCATTTATCATTATGTTAAGAGGGACATCTGTAGCTCTGGTACCAAACTGAATGAAGTAGGTTTTGTCAATGTTTAGTGTAAGTTTGTTAGTCCTCATCCAGGTAGATATTTTCTGTAATTCGGTATTTACAGTATTGGCTAGCGTGACTGGGCTCGGGTGGGAGAAGACGTATGTAGTGTCATCTGCAAATAGTGTGGGTTTGAGTAATTGCGAAGCATTTGGTAGGTCATTTATGTATAGGAGAAAGAGAAGAGGGCCAAGGACACTTCCCTGTGGGACACCAACTGTAATTGGTTGTGCAGAAGAGTTTGCCCCATTTGCGTACACATATTGGCTTCTGTTGCTGAGGTATGACTTGAGGTAGTTGAGGGAGTGCCCTCTTATACCATAGTGTGACAATTTTACGTGGAGCAAGTCATGGTCAACTGTATCAAAAGCTTTACGTAAGTCAATGAAGATCCCCAGTGGGACTTCTTTTTTCTCTATTGCAGTATATATATGTTCTAGCATGTGTATAATAGCATCATTAGTATTTTTATTAGGCCTGAATCCAAATTGGCAGGGGTTGAGTATGTTTTGGGAGATAAGGTAGGAGTAGATTCGTTTATGAATTAATTTTTCGAAGATTTTTGAGAGAGGGTGTAAGTTGGATATTGGCCTATAGTTATTCAACTCTGTTTGGTCTCCTCCTTTGTGAATCGGGGTGACCCTTGCTATTTTGAGTACTGTAGGGAAGGTGGAGGATTCAATGGATTTGTTAAAGAGTGTTGCAATGATTGGTGATAGCACATGTGACACTTTTTTGTATATAAAGGGTGGTAAGGTATTTAAATCTCCTGCCTTGTTTTTTAGTGCGTTGATAATAAGGGAGACTTCGTATGGGTTAGTCGGAGCTAGGAACAGTGTGTTCGGGTAGTTGCCGGTGAGGTAGTCATTTGGTGGGGTATCTGAGCTTGGGATTTTATTGGCAAGGTTTTGTCCTATAGTGGAGAAGAAATCATTGAGTCTGTTTGCTGTTTCTGTTGGTGGGAGTTGGGGTTCATCTGATTTTGCTAATTTTATTTCGCTATTTCGTGATATCTTTTTTGTTCCCAGAATTTCTGATAGGGTTTTCCAGGTCTTTTTTATATCACCTCGTAAGTTGGATAATCTGTTCTCATAATACAATTTTTTTGCCCTTCTTATCAGGCTGGTTAGGATTGACGAGTAACGTTTTGTTTGGTCTCTGGTTATGTGACCCATTCTGTACTGTTTTTCATATTGGTGTTTTGTATTTATGGATTTGAGAATGCTGGGTGTTAGCCAGGGACTGTTCAGTCACTTAGCTGTCATCTGTTTAGTTTTTTTGGGGCAGTGTTTGTTATAGAGGTATTGGGTCTTTTTTATAAAATTATTAATACATTCGTCAATATCTGTATAGATTTCTAGCTCAGTGTGCCAGTCAATGTTTGCTACTGCTGTTGTGAAGTTATTAATGGCTGCCTCATTGTGAAGTCTGAAGGTGACTTTAGTAGTGTCTTGGGGTAGTTTACCAAGAGTTGTTATGAGGAAAGTAGGGTAGTGGTCTGTGGTATTATCTGTAATTATGCCTGATTTTAAAGGGGATATGGTGTTGGTCCAGATGTGGTCAAGTAGGGAAACACTAGTCTCTGTAACTCTTGTAGGTTTTGTTACTGTTGGTAGCAACATACAGTTACTCATTGTGTTTGTGAATTCAGTAACGTGTGGGTCCTGGTCTTGCAGGAGATTTATATTGAAGTCACCTGAGAGTAGTAAGTGATCTTTATTCATGCATGCATCAGTTATCATACTTCCTAGGTTTTGACTAAATTGGCTAATGTTTGACTGTGGAACTCTGTAGATGTTTATCAATGTGAGAGGTTTTTGTAGGTATTTGGATTTGAATTTGGCTATTATATATTCCCCATGTTCATCCCTTGTGCAAGTATTAGTGATACATTCTAGTTGGTCTGAGTAGTATATGGCTGTGCCACCCCCTTGTTGGTCTGGCCTACAGTTGTGTATGGCTGTGTAACCAGGAATGGCATAGACATCTGTACTATCAGGCTTTAGCCAGGTTTCAGTTAGTGTAATGATGGACATATTGGCATGTAAGGAATTTAGTAATGCTATGAGGTCATCGTAATGCTTGCTTAAAGATCTGATATTGTAGTTAAAGATAGTTATGTTGTTGTTGGCACTGAGAAGTGCCTTTGATTGTTCTGCAGTGTAGTAATTACAGTAACTGTTTGATTCATTTAAGTCATTAAATAAGAGGTTGGTATCAGGATCAATGCTTGTAATCATAAGATTTGTAGTGAATCTATAGTTAGAATTAAGTATAAAACAAAGTAAATAGTCTTAAGCTAAAAAATAGCACCTGAATTATTTAACAAATGTAAAATAATGAGCTAAGGTAGTTTTTTTTTTTTTTTTTTTTTTTTAAGCTAAAATAAAGGAGACAATATAAAAGGGACTAATACAAATAAAGTGATGATCAAATAATGGAGCTTGGGAATATGATAGTAGGTAGTACTATAAAGGTAATTCTTTAAAGTTAGAATTATAGTATAAAATTATAATAAAAAGGGACTAATATAAGTTGTGGTGAACAATAAAGTGGTAATCAAATAAATGAGCTTTGGAATATAATGGCAAAATTGTGAACTTATTCTACTTTAGCACCTGAGAATAGCACCTTGATTATTTTAACAATTGTGAATATATAAACTAGGGTAGTTATATAAAGCTAAAATAAAGGAGAAAATATATAACGGACTAAAATTAAGTAATGGTAAACAAAGTTAAATGGACAGATGGTCACTGTGAAATAATATTGGTTTAGGAGTAAGATTTGATTTGTAATATTAAATAAATTGAGCAGTTTATTGCACAATAAAAAGTAAAAAAAAAAAAAATGAGGTAGTTGGTACTAGCTAGCAAAAGATAGTTTTGGTACTTGCAAAAAAGTAATTGGAATATACACTAATTGCATACACAGTGAAAAGTGACTAAAAAACAAGTAGTGATAAACAAAATTAAATGGACAGGTAAGAATAATGAATATTATTAATTTGGAGTAAGATTTGACTTGTAATTTAAAATTATGAGCAATTAATAGCAGTAAGAAAGAAGTATAGAGTATTGGAGGTAGTTGGCATTAGCTAGTGATGAAAAATAATAAAAAATAATAATGCACAATATAATAGTAACGTACACTATATGCACCACACGTATATATGTATTAAGGGCACTTATCTAATCTGTTACAGAAATGTCAGCTTTTCTAAGGAAGGTAGAGAAATCATGTTTGTTTGAGATGGTATATTGTTGTCCTGTTGATGTTTTCCTTACTAGTATTTTCCCATCTCGCGTGAAACACTGATGTATTTTGTTTTCCTGTTTAAGTTTTCTCAGCCTGAACAGAAGGTTTTGACGTTTTTTTGTTAGACACTCATTATGTACACTCCATTTTTCATTGTAATTGCTGATTTAATTAGGTCCTTTCTTTTATCGTATGAATGAAGTCGGATCATTATACATGTACTGTGTTTACTTCCTGGTTTTCCTAGCAAACGTGTTTCTTTGATTTCATTGTTTTGCACGATGACTTGTACGTGGTTCTGTATTATCCTGACAGCAGTTTCTTTGCACTGTGCTTGTGTTATGTCACTAGGAATGTGTGGACTGTTTATTATAACTGCATCAGACAACTTATCTTGTTCAGTTTTGTCGTCTTGGAAATCAAGGTATTCATTTAGTTGAGTGTGCATGTTCTGATTCCAGTCCTTGATTGCTTCTTCAACCTTCATATTTATTGTTGTTGTTTGCTCAGTGTGACTGGCTATAGCTGCTTTTAGAGTATTTTCTGTGTCAACACTTCCCGATGTAATCTTCTCTTCAAGGTTTTGGATCTTGTTCTCGAGGTTGGTTATCTTGGATTCTCGTCGCTCGAGTGTTGCTTTGATATCTTTGATTTCATTTTCTAGAGCAACGATGTAGTCCTTGATATTGTCAGGAATAATCATACCTGAGTTATCATGGGTGAATCCTTTGAAGGGAGTGGAGTTGGAGGGGGAGTCAGCCATGTTTGTTGTTGTTGTTGTTGTTCCCTGGGTGGCGGTGGTGAGGGGGGTTGATGATACACCGGCGTCCTGCTGGGTAGACAAGTTGAGTTTTAGGGTCCTTGCTGTTATTCTATTATTACTGGTGTTGTTTCTTCTGCGATATCCTTTCATAGTATCACTGAAGTAGATACTGTGTAGCAATGGAGAAGGCTTGTTTTCTCGGAGCTTGGGTTAAGTGGTTGTCTGGCAGCGGAGGCAGTGTTTGGGTTAGCAGGGCTGTCTTCCTTAGATCTTCTAATTTTGTCAAGATTTGGGTTACATTCTTAGTATTCTTGGGTCATGTTGTGGTCTACGTGGGTTCATGTAGTTGAACTTTCACTTAGGCCATCACAAGTTTTGATGAGCGATGTTTTTTTGAGAAAGAAGAGCTGGTAGGATACCGTTGCTGCCGCTGCCGCCGCCTGAGTTTTCACAATTTTCACAATTTTAACATTAGCACCATACCTGTGGTGAAACCCAGCCACAACTCTAAGTGCTCTCAGCCTTTCTTTGTATTGGCGACAAAGTCTCGTTACAACAGGTCCAAGTAGTGGAACCTCAAAGCCTAGATACCTGTATCTGCTTACATATTCTAGAAGAGACCCATCATGCAACTGGATCCGACGAACTGTGCCTCTCTGCCGAGGAGGACGTCTGTTGAGTATCTTTGTTTTATCCCCTGAGATTATTAACCCCAGGTCCTGACACCCGGCTAGTACATGATTAAGAATGTTTTGGGTGTTGGAGAATCCGGTGGTGTGAATCATTATGTCATCAGCAAAACTAACCATATAATGATGGGGCTGGCTAGGCATGGCATTAAGTAAGGCATTAATCAAAATGTTGAAAAGGGTGGGACTAAGCACACCTCCCTGTGGGGTTCCTAATTCAAAATCTTTAGTTACACTTCTATGTCCCTGGAACAACACAGACGACTTTCTGTTGGACAGGTAACCTTTAATCCAGCGGAGAAGCCATCCTCCAACATCCATTCTGGCAAGTTTACTAATGATTACATGTCGGTTGGCTACATCAAAAGCAGATTTAAGGTCAAGGAAGGTAGTGTATGAGCTGTCAGTGTGCAGAGTGAGAAAGGTGGTAATGCAATGATGCACACTCCTTCCATGCATGAAGTCATGCAACCGGGGAGACAAGAATTGCTTAATTTTGTACATAAGATGATTAAGAATCATCCTTTCGAATGTTTTACACAAGCAGCTAGTAAGGGATATTAGGCGAAATGAGTTTTGTTGACTGAGCTTCGGAATGGGAATAATGAGGCTATTGGTCCATGATCTAGGGAGCTCCCCAGTGACATAACTCATGTTATATAATTCAAGTAAAGGATTACCTGGTACTCGACACAGCAATCTGAGTATGTTGTAAGTAATACCATCCTCACCAGGCGACGTGGAGTTGCCCTTAGTTAGTGCTGCATCAAGTTCATAATTAGTGAAAGGAATGTTGCAGTCATCTGCCTTGCTGAGCATAAAGCAAACAAGTCTCTCCCTTGCATCATATTTGTCCATTAATTTCGCCTGTGTGGTACTGGGAAGACTGTCATAGTTAGATGTAGCAGCCCAAGCACTGACTAATTCATTCGCCCTATGCAAGGGATGAGGGTGCGCGATCTGCCCAGTTCTGTTACCCTTAATTCTATTTATGTCCCTCCATGCCCGGCTAAGTGGGGTGTGAGCATTGAGACCATTGACAAATTGTTCCCAGTCTGTTTGCCGCAGCTCTGTCATACGCTCTCTGGCAGCAGCAAGGGCAGTTTGGAAGAGGCTCAGCATTTCAGGGGTACGATGGTTTCTATAGGCTAGGCCTAGTCTGCGAGCAGTACGTTTCAATGTTCGAAGTTTAGAATCATTGTAATAGGTATGTTTTTTATAAGACTTATGATTATTATGGAAGTCATTTGGATTTAGAGTAGTAGGAGGTTTCAGAGGTGGCTCTAAGAAGTTCTGAATACTGCTCACAAGGTCATTGTTAAAAGTCTCGACAGAGGTACATTGATAGGAATTATACCAGTCAGTCACATGTGCAACAAAGTCATCATGTTGATCAGGGGAAACATTAAGACGTTTCCGTTTGAATATCCCACCAGGGAGGATAGTATGTATTACCAATATCTAGAGAGGTTAGCCTTGGGAAATGATCAGACGCTATATCTGTTACAGTGGAAGACTCACAGCTGGCAGAAGTAATGTTGAAGCCAAGACACAGATCAAGGACACCTCCATAGATGTGTGTGGGTTCAAGGTCACCTACAATTTGCACATTATCATGACTGTTTAAGAGTGACAACAGTTGATTGCCATTACGATTACCAAACTGAGAGTTTCCAATGCTTTTGTGTCTTGCATTATAATCACCAATAATGAGAGTAGGTTCAGACTGAGCACAAGTTGGGAGCTCCAAGTAATTAAACTTATCAGCAGGAGCGTACAAGTTAAATATGTTGAGAGTAGAGTTCCCAATATAAATCCTAACACCGTGATACTGTAGCCCCTCTGTTTTCTTATGTGCAAGAAGTTGATGGGGAAGTGATTTTTTAATATATAGAAGACAAGAATTAGTAGATTTGAGATTATATGCAACAAATGATGGCAATTTAGGGGGTTGGGATTTTTCAGGGACTCTGCACTCTTGTAGACACACAATATCAATGGATTCAGTGGTTACTTTATGATGCAGGTCAGAAAATCTTTTTCTAAGTGACGCAATGTTCCAACTTAAAATGGGTAGTTTATACGAGTTTGGTTCCATTATAAAAGTCCAGGGATAGAATCTCAGCAAAATGAAAAAACTTACTAAATAACAAACAGACATAATCAATATCAATATCATCAGTATTATCCTTATCCATGAGTCTCCTAAGTGCACTTCCATTAGTGAGACCTCTTGGGAGTCTTTGTACACAGAGGGCACAGCGCTCTTTATCTGTGAATGTATGGATCGTGACACTATCCCTAGCACTCACCTCTCCGCTTTTATTACACTCATCATTATCATCACATGTATCACTTCCCTCATCATTATGACCAGTGATACATACACCATTATCAACAACCGGGTCATCTCCACACTCAGTATCTATCAATACATTACACTCATCAATTTGACTATCATGATGGTCTTCACTGCCCTTATCATCTTCACTGTGATTGTAAACACCACTATCAGATTCATCATTTTTGTAATTATTAACACCACTATAATCATCAGTTTGTTCATCGTCACCACACTCATTTTCATAATGGCTGACTATCTGTGGGTTGATGTACTCATTTGCAACCTCTGTAAGTTTTTCCTCGTGGTGCTCAAGTTGTTGTTTCAAACACCATTGTTGCTTCTCCAGTACTGTTATGCGCAGTTGCATGTTGTGTACCACCCTAGCAAGACTAGCTTCATCTGGAGGTATGAAGTCCTGGTCAGCTGAGCCAGGTGGCTGACTGACAGCTGACTCAGCCAGACAGGTGGTGTCAACACCAGCAGCATTACTAGTGTTGATAGCAGACGTGATCGTGCTCTGTTAATGTACTCCCAGAGTGACTCGCTCAACCATATTGTCTGAAATCAGGCATGAGTCAGTATTCAGACATGACGTATCTGGTAGGCCTACTGCCTCATCATGGGGGGTGATGGGTGAGGCGGGAGCCCTGCGGCTGGCGATGTGAGCAGCTTTCGCTCTGCAGTCAGCATGAGCAGCTGTGACTCCTGGAGTATCACAATTGATATATTGTAATGCAACGGTGTTTCTTGATAGTTATCAACCAACCTTCAGGAACGGATTGCGGCCGATAACCGGGGGTCCACTGTATTAACCCTTAAACTGTCTAAACGTAGATCTACGTTTTTCAACATTTGAAAGTACAGTGGACCCCCGCATAGCGACCTTAATCCGTGCAAGAGGGCTGGCTGTTATGCGAAATGTTCGGTATGCGAATGAATTTTCCCCATAAGAAATAATGGAAATCAAATTAATCCGTGCAAGACACCCAAAAGTATGGAAAAAAAAATTTTTACCACATGAAATGTTAATTTTAATACACACAAACTGAAAAAGGCATGCACAATTACATGACACTTACTTTTATTGAAGATCTGGTGATGATTGATGGGATGGGAGGAGGGGAGAGAGAGTGTTAGTGTTTAGAAGGGGAATCCCCTTCCATTAAGACTTGAGGTGTCGAGTCCTTTTCTGGGGTTACTTCCCTTCTTCTTTTAATGCCACTAGGACCAGCTTCAGAGTCACTGGACTTCTTTTGCACAACATATCTGTCCATAGTGGCCTGTACCTCTCGTTCCTTTATAACTTCCCTAAAGTGTTTCACAACATTGTCAGTGTAATAATCACCAGCACGGCTTGCAATAGCTGTGTGAGGGTGATTTTCATCCATGAAGGTTTGCACTTCAAGCCACTTTGCACAGATTTCCTTAATCTTTGTAGTAGGCAATTTCTTCAATTTCTCTCTCCCCTCCTTTGAACCAGTTTCCTCAGGTCTGGCCTCTTGCTGTTGAAGTTGATCTATCAGCTCATCAGTGGTTAGTTCTTCATTGTCCTCCTCCACCAACTCTTCCACATCATCCCCACTAACCTCCAACCCTAAGGACTTTCCCAATGCCACAATGGATTCCTCAACTGGCATAATCCTCTCAGGGTTAGCCTCAAACCCTTCAAAATCCCTTTTGTCTACACATTCTGGCCACAGTTTCTTCCAAGCAGAGTTCAAGGTCTTCTTAGTCACTCCCTCCCAAGCCTTACCTATAAGGTTTATACAATTGAGGATATTAAAGTGATCTCTCCAAAAGTCTCTTAGAGTCAGTTGAGTTTCTGAGGTCACTACAAAGCACCTTTCAAACAGAGCTTTTGTGTACAGTTTTTTGAAGTTTGCAATAACCTGCTGGTCCATGGGCTGCAGGAGAGGAGTGGTATTAGGAGGCAAAAACTTCACCTTAATGAATTTCATGTCCCCATAAAGTCGCTCTGCCACGTCTGTAGGATGACCAGGGGCATTGTCTAACACCAGGAGGCACTTAAGTTCTAATTTCTTTTCAGTTAGGTAATCTTTCACATTGGGGGCAAATGCATGGTGTAACCAGTCATAGAAAAAGTCCCTAGTGACCCATGCCTTACTGTTTGCCCTCCACAGCACACACAAATTTTCCTTGAGGACATTCTTTTGCCTGAACGGTCTGGGAGTTTCGGAGTGATACACTAATAAAGGCTTAACTGTGCAATCACCAGTAGCATTGGAACACATTAACAAAGTAAGCCTGTCTTTCATAGGCTTATGTCCTGGGAGTGCCTTTTCCTCCTGAGTAATGTAGGTCCTGCTTGGCATTTTCTTCCAAAACAGGCCTGTTTCATCACAATTAAACACTTGTTCAGGTTTCAGTCCTTCAGTTTCTATGTACTCCTTGAATTCCTGCACATATTTTTCAGCCGCTTTGTGGTCCGAACTGGCAGCCTCACCATGCCTTATCACACTATGTGTGCCACTACGCTTCTTAAATCTCTCAAACCAACCTTTGCTGGCCTTAAATTCACTCACATCAGCACTAGTTGCAGGCATTTTTTTAATTAAATCCTCATGCAACTTCCTAGCCTTTTCGCTTATGATCGCTTGAGAAACGCTATCTCCTGCTAGCTGTTTTTCATTTATCCACACCAATAAGAGTCTCTCAACATCTTCCATCACTTGCGATCTCTGTTTCGAAAACACAGTTAAACCTTTGGCAAGAACAGCTTCCTTGATTGCCTTTCTGTTGCCCACAATAGTAGAGATGGTTGATTTGGGTTTCTTGTACAACCTGACCAGGTCGGCGATACGCACTCCACTTTCATACTTATCAATGATCTCTTTCTTCATCTCTATTGGAATTCTAACCCTTATTGCTGTAGGGTTGGAACTAGAAGCTTTCTTGGGGCCCATGGTCACTTATTTTCCAGATAAAGCACCGAAAACACTGTAATAATACGAAATATTCCGATTGTATGCTTGGATGTTACCGCGGAGGCTGGCTGGTAAACAATGCCACCGGCGGAACATATGAGGCTGGCTCAGGCCGCACACTGGACGCGTCTCGGACGAAGGGTGGTGAGCGGGTTTTTGGGCGGTATGCGAGGCAAAATTTTAGCGATCAAAGCGTCCGGTATACGGATTGTACGTTATGCAATGCGTACGGTATGCGGGGTCCACTGTATGTAAAAAAATGTAGATCTTTTTTTTTTTTTACATTTGAAAACGTGTAAAAAAACTTGATCTACTTTTTTTTTTTGTTACATTTGAAAATATTTAAAAAAAAAAAAACCATAGATCTACTTTTGGAGCACTACACATGTGAACGTAAATCTGTTTGGACAGTTTAAGGGTTAATTAAAAATTTAAAAAAATGAAATAATTTCTTTTACAAGTATTAAATTTTTATGAACAACTATTAGGATTCAGTATTGCACTGGTAGTAATATTAGAGCTTATAAAAGGCAGTACAAAGTATTTGAAGGTAAAGAACTACACTAAGAGAATACAGTGGATCCCCGCATAACGATATTAATCCGTTCCTGAGAGCTCATTGTTATGCGAAATTATCGTTATGCGAATGAATTTTCCCCATAAGAAATAATGGAAATCAAATTAATCCGTGCAAGACACCCCAAAGTATGAAAAAAAAAAATTTTACCACATGAAATATTAATTTTAATACACACAAACTGAAAAAGACATGCACAGTTACATGACACTTACCTTTATTGAAGATCTGGTGATTCTTGATGGGATGGGAGGAGGAGAGAGTCTTAGTGTTTAGAAGGGGAATCCCCTTCCATTAAGACTTGAGGTGTCAAGTCCTTTTCCAAGGTTACTTCCCTTCTTTTAATGCCACTAGGACCAGCTTCAGAGTCACTGGACTTCTGTCGCACAACATATCTGTCCATAGAGGCCTGTACCTCCCGTTCCTTTATGACTTTCCTGAAGTGGTTCACAACATTGTCAGTGTAATAGTCACCAGCACGACTTGCAATAGCTGTGTTAGGGTGATTGTCATCAAAAAAGGTTTGCACTTTAAGCCACATTGCACACATTTCCTTAATCTTTGAAGTAGGCAACTTCTTCAATTTCTCTCTCCCCTCCTCCGAAGCAGTTTCCTCAGGTGTGGCCTCATGCTGATGAAGATGATCTAGCAGCTCATCAGTGGTTAGTTCTTCATTGTCCTCCTCCACCAACTCTTCCACATCATCCCCACTAACCTCCAACCCCAAGGAACATCATCCCCACTAACCTCCAACCCCAAGGACTTTCCCAATGCCACAATGGATTCCTCAACTGGCATCGGATTCCCAGGGTTAGCCTCAAACCCTTCAAAATCCCTTTGGTCTACACATTCTGGCCACAGTTTCTTCCAAGCAGAGTTCAAGGTCCTCTTAAGTCACTCCCTCCCAAGCCTTACCTATAAGGTTTACACAATTGAGGATATTAAAGTGCTCTCTCCAAAACTCTCTTATAGTCAGTTGAGTTTCTGAGGTCACTACAAAGCACCTTTCAAACAGAGCTTTTGTGTACAGTTTTTTGAAGTTTGCAATAACCTGCTGGTCCATGGGCTGCAGGAGAGGAGTGGTATTAGGAGGCAAAAACTTCACCTTAATGAAGCTCATGTCCCCACAAAGTCCCTCTGCCACGTCTGTAGGATGACCAGGGGCATTGTCTAACACCAGGAGGAACTTAAGGTCTAATTTCTTTTCAATTAGGTAATTTTTCACATTGGGGGCAAATGCTTGGTGTAACCAAGTTTGGTTTGCCCTCCACAGCACACACAAATTAGCCTTGAGGATATTCTTTTGCCTGAACGCTCTGGGAGTTTCAGAGTGATACACTAATAAAGGCTTCACTTTGCAATCACCACTAGCATTGGAACACATGAGAAGAGTAAGCCTGTCTTTCATAGGCTTATGTCCTGGGAGTGCCTTTTCCTCCTGAGTATTGTAGGTCCTGCTTGGCATTTTCTTCCAAAACAGGCCTGTTTCATCACAATTAAACACTTGTTCAGGTTTCAGTCCTTCACTGTCTATGTACTCCTTGAATTCCTGCACATATTTTTCAGCTGCTTTGTGGTCCGAACTGGCAGCCTCACCATGCCTTATCACACTGTGTGTGCCACTACGCTTCTTAAATCTCTCAAACCAACCTTTGCTGGCCTTAAATTCACTCACATCATTACTAGTTGCAGGCATTTTTTTAATTAAATCCTCATGCAACTTCCTAGCCTTTTCACTTATGATCACTTGAGAGATGCTATCTCCTGCTATCTGTTTTTCATTTATCCACACCAATAAGAGTCTCTCAACATCATCTATCACTTGCGATCTCTGTTTCGAAAACACAGTTGAACCTTTGGCAAGAACAGCTTCCTTGATTGCCGTTTTCTTGGACACAATAGTAGCGATGGTTGATTGGGGTTTACTATACAACCTGGCCAGCTCGGAGACACGCACTCCACTTTCATACTTAGCAATGATCTCTTTCTTCATCTCTATAGTAATTCTCACCCTTATTCCTGTAGGGTTGGCACTAGAAGCTTTCTTGGGGCCCATGGTCACTTATTTTGCAGATAAAATCACCAAAAACACTGTAATAATACGAAATGTTCCGATTGTATGCTTGGATGTTACCGCGGAGGCTGGGTGGTAAACAATGCCACCGACGGAACATGAGAGGCTGGCTCAGGCCGCACATTAGACGCGTCTCGGACGAATAGCGTTGAGCGGGTTTTTTAGCGGTATGCGAGGCAAAATCCTAGCGATAAAATGTATCGGTATGCGGATTTAACGTTATGTGATGCCAACGGTATGCGGGAGTCCACTGTATAGTGATTAATCATATAAAAGTAGAATGGACTGATAGCCTACTGTTGCTAAGTGCCAACGAATTTTTGCATTACGTGGATTTTTGTTACTCATTCATTATTTTGTGCAAAATAGTTTCAACGATTCATTGTTGGGCCATGTACAGGAGCTTAGATTGCTGTTAGTATCGAAAACCTCTGGGCTTAGACTGAGGCCTCTGAGCAATGCAGGTGTGACTTAGACCTGCCTAGCATGGGCCAGTAGGCCTGCTGCAGTGCTCCTTCTTTCGTATTTTTTATGTAACCTTTGGCCTCCGCGATGCTGGGTAAATTTTCGAGATTTATTTTGGGAAAAAAATAGAGTCTTCGACACTGTAAAATATGGTGTATGAGACATTGTGCGGAAAAAAAGAATAAGGACCACCACAGCCAAAATCTGGGATATTGAGTGAATCAATTCTTTAATGTTCCATCTGTTTGTGGAAATGTGTAGGCATTGTCTTCTTCATTTGTAAGTTAATTTCAGAACCCCATAATAAAGTATAATAACTTGAGCTTCATAGCTCTGATCTCCCCCAAACCTCTGTTTTTCTCCATTGTTTGAATTTGACACTTATTCTTTTCTTCTGCTTAGTGCCTCACATGTGTATAGGAACATTAATTACAAGTCTAATGAATTTAGATTTGCATGAAAGGTGATGCAACTTCCTGTAGGAAAAATTCTGTAATGGCTGTTTTGAGATTTATGTAACCTTTTAATCATATGCACATTTTGTGAAACTACCATTAACCCTTTGACTGTTTCGGTTGTATATATACGTCTTACGAGCCACTGTTTTTGACGTATATACACTCATAAATTCTAGCGGCTTCAAATCAAGCAGGAGAAAGCTGGTAGGCCCACATGTGAGAGAATGGGTCTGTGTGGTCAGTGTGCACCATATAAAAAAATCCTGCAGCACGCAGTGCATAATGAGGAAAAAAAAAATCTCCGACTTTTTTTTTTAATTAAAATGCCGACTTTGTAGTCTATTTTCGTATAGTATTTATGGTTGTATTCTCATTTTCTTGGTCTCATTTGATAGAATGGAAAACATATTATAGAAATAGAGGTGATCTTGATTGGTGTTACTATGAAAAGAACCTTGAAATGGAGCTCAAAATAGGGGAAATGTTTGATTTTTGCTGATATTCAAAAGTAAACAAATGATGTCATTTTCCAATAAATGTCCAAGTAGATATTCTAATATGCAATCATGAATGGGTTTACATTATTTATACAATTTTTACAATATTGCAGTAGTCTGCATAACAGTAAATCTTTTATTTTTTGTTTGAATAAAAATTCAGAATAGAAAGCAAGAGTACAGTGGAACCTCAAAAATCGAACGTATCACATATCGAACGTTTCAAAAATAGGACCATTTTTCGGACAAACTGTGTCCCTATTATCGAACGCGCCCCCATTTTCGGACCACTGGGTACGGGACCTGTCTGCCGCCCGCTCTGTCCGCGTCCCCGCGCAGGCGCCGTGAGCAGTCTAGCTTTGTTTATGCTTGAGTGAACACTAACCTGCGCTCTCATTCACGCATTTTTCGATTATATCATTGTGTTTAGTGCTTGTGGGACTGTGAAATAAGCTGCCATGGGTTCAAAGAAACTTGCTAGTGGTACACCTGTGGTAAAGAAAGTGAGAAACACCATAGATGTGAAGAAGGAAATAATACAGAAGTATGAGAGTGGTGTGAGACTTGTTGAGCTTGCCATGATGTATGGGAAAAACAAGTCGACCATCGGTTCTATCCTGTCAAAGAATGAACAAATCAAGGAAGCTGATGTTGCGAAAGGTGTTAATATAGGGAGTAGATGAGGTGCCTTCTTCAAAGATAAAGGAGATTTGTGCCAAGTGGAATGATGTCCAAATGTTTGTGTAGAAGTACCACTCTGAGCAAGCTGAAACAGGCCATCTTTGCAACAAGATCAGTGACAGAACCATGTCCCATTTTAGGGAAATGTTAAAGAGGCGCCAGAAACAGAGGACTGTGGACAGTTATTTTGTGAGACAGGGGTCCAGTGACTCTCAAGCTGGTCCTAGTGGCATTAACCCTTTGAGGGTCGACAGGCCCTCTCCGAAACTCGTTCTCAGGGTCGGCCAAATTTAAAAAAAAAAAAAATTATTTTCTCTTATGAAAAGATAGAGAATCTTTTCCCGATCATAAAGACACCAAAAGTTTGAAATTTGATAGAAAACTTACGGAATTATGCTCTCGCAAAGTTTGCGGTCTCGGCGATGTTTACGCATCAGCGATTTTGCCCACTTTGAGCCCCATTTTCGGCCAATTTCACTGTACTAGTCGACAAAAAACATGAATATTTCGCTAGAACTCCATTTTTTCTATCGAATGGATGCAAGAAACCACTCATTTATGAAATTCAACTATCCAGTACAGTGGTCAGAATTTAGCAATTTTGCCAATTTCACACAAATTTCAAAAGATGCCAATTTCGGAATAGGGTCCAGAATAAACAAGAAAGACATTCCTGGCACTAAAATGACATTTCCTCTAGTCATTAGTCATGTCTCAAGTCCCCTCTTATATTCTTTTGCTTTCCACTTTGAATTTTTATTTTCACAAAAAATATAAGATTTACTGTTATGCAGACTACTGCATTAGTGTAAAAAATGGTATAAATATTATTGGTGCACTTGTGAAAGAATATTAGACTCACCAGTTGACATGTATTGCACGCTTGGCACGATTTGATTACTTTTGAAGTTTGATAAAAATCGAACATTTCTGCTACTTTGAGCTCAATTTCAAGGCACCTTTCTTTGCAAAACCAGTCAAAATCATCTCAATTTCTGTAATATGTCTTCCATTCTATAAAATGAGACCAAGAAAACTAGAATACAACAATAAATACCATACGAAAATACACTGCAAATTCGCTGATTTATTAAAAAAAAATGGTCAAAGTTTTTTTTTTCTCATTATGCACTATGTGCTGCAGGATTTTTTTTAGACTGTGCACACTGACCACATAGACCCATTCTTTCATATGAAGGCCTACCAGCTTTCTCCCACTAGATTTGAGGCCGCTAGAATTTATGAGTACTAGTACGTCAAAAACCCCTACGCGTAAAACGTACTAGTACGACGAAAACCCTCAAAGGGTTAAAAGACAGAGAAGGGAAGTAACCCCAGAGAGGGCTTTACCTGAAGTCCTCATGGAGTGGGATTCTCCTTCCAAACACTAACCCCAGCTCCCTCTCTCCTCCTCCCTATCTTCCGGATGCCATCACCAATCTTCAATAAAGGTAAGTAAAAATGTTATTTTATATGTATTACTATACATAATTAAAAACTATAGTATTTGTTGTATGTAAAACTTTAATTAATCTCTATAAAATGTATTTTTTGTGTGAATATTTTTGGGTTTTTGGAACGGATTAATTGTATTTCCATTATTTCTTATGGGAAATATTGCTTCGAATTTCAGACTTTTCGAATTTAGAACTAGCTCCTGGAACGGATTAAGTTTGATTTTTGAGGTTCCACTGTAATATCAGAGGGGCCTGGAGACGTGACTGATGAACATAGAAAATGTTATTTTAGAGCCAGGAATGTCTGCATTGTTCATTCTGGACCCTATTTTGAAATTGTCATTTTTTAATTTTCGTGAAATTGGCCAAATTGCAAATTTCTGACCACGTTATTGGGTAGTTGAAATCGGTAAATGGGCAGTTTCTTGTACTCAATTGATAGAAAAAATGGAGTTCTAATGAAATAGCTATGAGTTTGGTCGACTGGAACAATGGAATTAGCCGAAAATAGTGCTCAAAGTGGGCGAAATCGCCGATTCATAAATATCGCTGAGATCGCTAACTTCACGAGAGCGTAATTCCGTCAGTTTTCCATCAAATTTTGTTCTTTTGGTGTCATTACACCCGGAAAAAGATTCTCTGATTTCATAATTTTTTTTTTTTTTTGGGGGGGGGGGGATTTTGCGACACCAGGAGACACCTCAGGATTTGGGGTTGCGACAGTCAAGGGGTTCAAGACAAAATTTTCTTTGTGTGCTATGTCTCCATATGCTGAGAATAATTTGTGGCATATACTCTACATAAATATTCAGTATTATCTGGAGTGGAAAAACAGCAAATAAAATTATATTGCCTGGAATGTGAATCAGAGGTGCTTTAAGAGTTTTTATGAATTTGAAAGTTACTGGGAACTATATGATATGTTTTATTGACTCAGTCTGATGCTATAGTCATCAGTCTGCATATCAGTGGTATAAATGACCTGTAAGATGATGAAGAATTACATGTGCAACGTCTAGGTATCTTGTAGACATAACGCCATCCAATGGGTCTATCAATAAAATACAGTACATGGACATAATCTGAAGACTGTAGAAATACATACATACAGAAGACAGTGGAAGACAGAGCAATCAGTCTCTCAGTCTAGGAGCAGGTTATGAACTCTATTGCCTTGAAGAATCTGAGGCATGGGTAGGATGATTACTGCTTACGTTCTGGAGTCAGATGAGGTGCAGCAGATATAGGCATTGTCACTGTCCCAACTCTTGGGCATGACCTGCTACCACTGGGAAATCCCTCCTACCAGTGACAGTGCCTTCGTCTGCTGCATTTCATCTGACTGCAGTACATAAGTGCCAATCTTCCTGCCTGTGCTTCAGATTCTTCAAGACAAAGGTGCTCATCGCCTGCTCCTAGGCAGATGGACTGATTACCTCATCTTTAACTTTCTACAGCATTCACATTATGTCCATGTATTGTACTGATAAAACCACTGGCAGGTGAAATGTCTACAAGATACTCAGATGTTGAACGTGTCTAATTCGTCTTAGTTATCAAATTTTGGAAGAATGTTGTGACTAACAGCATCAAATTCTTTCTGCAGATTGATAAACGAAATGCATATTTATTTTCGTGTGATTTGTAGATATTGCCAAGCCCTTTTAATTATGTCATCTTTTGTTTTGTTTTTTTGGAGGGAGCCTGAAATAGATTATTAACAGTACTGTATTGGTAGGTTTGATATTGGCTTGAACAGTATTCATGTGAATTAACCTGACTGACAAAAGTTTTAAGTACACTGTAACTAACAGTACTATTTGTGTATAAAGTTATTCTACCATTAGCAAGTGTTATTTATCATCATTGGCAATGTTTACTAATTTTTTAATGTGCAGACAGATTTTTGCAAAGTTAGACAAAAATGATAAATGATCAGTTTGTTTGGAAAAGCGATCATTTCAACCTAGGCTAATTATTTTTCACAATTTGTTGTTCAGGTACGAAGAGTTGAGTGGCAAGACCGTACACAGCATAGCAAGTCATTTTCGTACCTGTTTACCATGTTTCGAATGTGGTACATGCCACATATCTTCCCTAGTTTCAATTCTTCAAACTCGCTGTATAAACCAAATTTAGGTAAGAAAGTCATTTGTTAATGTTTTACCTTTTAACTGCTGCTTTTAGTTACATTGCCACCCCCCTTCTATGGACTGTTTTTTTTTTTTTTAATTAATTTTGTATATTTCTATGCAATATCTTGTATAGGTGAACATGGAAAACAGTTTCTTACTTGGTTGTAGATCTACATGATATACTCTTTTTTTAACACGTCTCCCACCAAGGCGGGGTGACCAAAAAAAGAAACATTTTCACCATCATTCAACAGTTTCACCGTCATTCACACACAACCACTGTCTTTGCAAAGGCATGCAGATATGAAAGTTTAGATGTCACTCCAAACAGCCAATATCCCAAACCCCTCCTTTAAAGTGCAGGCATTATACTTCCCACCTCCAGGACTCGAGTCCGGCTAACCGGTTTCCCTGAATCCCTTCACAAAATATTACCCTTACTTTCACTCCAACAGCTCGTTAAGTTCCAAAAACCATTCATCTCCACTCACGCCTATCTAACATGCTTGCACATGCCTGCTGTATGTCCAAGCCCCTTTCACACAAAACCAATTTTACCCCCTCTCCATCCTTTCCTAGGATGATCCCTACCTCTCCTTCCCTCCACTACAGATTTATACACCCTCCAAGTCATCCTATTTTGCTCCATCCTCTCTAAATGACCAGACCACTTCAAATAACCCCTCCTCAGCCCTCTGAATATACTTTTTGTAACTCCACACATTTCTAATTTCCACACCATGAATTTGCTGCATAATATTTACACCACACACTACCCTTAGACATGACATCTCCACTGCCTCCAGCCTTCTTAAAATATAAATGTTGCTCAGTTTAAGTATCACACTGAACCTCTCAACTACATTACGAATATTCATAAATATGCTACTCATTATTGCTTTTTTCTTTCTTTCTTTCAACGCACCAGCCATATCCCACCGAGGTGGAGTGGCCCAAAAAGAAAAACGAAAGTTTCTCCTTTTATATTTAGTAATATGTATATACAGGAGAAGGGGTTACTAACCCCTTGCTCCCAGCATTTTAGTCAACTCTTGTGACACACATGTCTTAGAGAGGAAGAATTCTGTTTCACTTCCCCATGGAGATAAGTGGAAATAAACAAGAACAAGAACTAGTAAGAAAAATAGAAGAAAACCCAGAAGTGTCTGTATATATATGCCTGTACATGCATGTGTAGTTTGACCTTAAAATGTAAGTGGAAGTAGGAAGACCTACCTGAAATCTTGCATGTTTTCTTCTTCTTTCAACACACTGGTTGTATCCCACCGAGGTGGGGTGGCCCAAAAGGAAAAACGAAAGTTTCTCCTTTTACATTTAGTAATATATACAGGAGAAGGGGTTACTAGCCCCTTGCTTCCGGCATTTTAGTCGCCTCTTACAACACGCATGGCTTACGGAGGAAGAATTCTGTTCCACTTCCCCATGGAGGTAAGAGGAAATAAACAAGAACAAGAACTAGAAAGAAAATAGAAGAAAATCCAAAGGGGTGTGTATATATATGCTTGTACATGTATGAGTAGTGTGACCTAAAGGTTAGTAGAAGTAGCAAGACGTACCTGAAATCTTGCATGTGTATGAAACAGAAAAAAAAAGACACCAGCAATCCTACCATCATGTAAAACAATTACAGGCTTCAGTTTTACACTCACGTGGTAGGACGGTAGCACCTCCCTGGGAAGTTGCTGTCTACCAACCTACTACCTAGGATTATTGCTTTTATCTCAGTCAAATCATTTTTGTATTTTAGTTAAAAAAAGCTTTGATTAAATAGTGGAGGAATGAAATGAATGCTATGGTTTGTATAAATATAATGGTTATCAGTAACATTAACAATCAAGTGGACAGTTGTGTAGGAAGTGAGAGGACCCCCAAATGGCATTATTATTATTATTATTATTATTTTTTTAGCACATTGGCCGTTTCCCACCAAGGAAGGGTGACCCAAAAGAAAGAAAAACCCAGAAAGAAAGAAAAAGCTTTCATTATCATTCAACACTTTAACCATTTGTATAGTAGGTTGGTAGACAGCAACCACCCAGGGAGGTACTACCGTCCTGTCAAGTGAGTGTAAAACGAAAGCCTGTAATTGTTTTACACGATGGTAGGGTTGCTGGTGTCTTTTGTCTGTCTCATAAATATGCAAGATAACAGATATGTCTTGCTACTTCTACTTACACTTAGGTCACACTACACATACATGTACATGTTTATTTATACACACTCATCTGAGTTTCTTTGATTTTATTTTAATAGTTCTTGGTCTTATTACTTTTCCTTTTATATCCATGGGGAAGTGGAATAAGAATCTTTCCTCCGTAAGCCATGCGTGTTGTAAAAGTCAACTAAAATGCCGGGAACAATGGGATAGTAACCCCTATTCCTGTAAAGATTACTAAAAAGAATAACAAGAAAATTGTCAAAGTGGGAAGTCTGAATGTGCGTGGATGATGTGCAAATGATAAGAGATGATTGTGGATGTTATGAATGAGAAGAAGCTGGATGTCCTGGTTTTAAGTGAAACAAAGCTGAAGGGGGTGGAAGAGTTTCAGTGGAGAGGAATAAATGGGATTAGATCAGGGGTTTCAAATAGAGTTAGAGCTAAAGAAGGAGTAGCAATAATGTTGAAGGATAAGATATGGCAGGAAAAGAGGGACTATAAATGTATTAATTCAAGGATTATGTGGAGTAAAATAAAGGTTGGATGTGAAAAGTGGGTTATAGTAAGTGTATATGCACCTGGAGAAGAGAGAAGTGTAGAGGAGAGAGAGAGATTTTGGGAAATGTTGAGTGAATGCATGGGGAGTTCTGAACCAAGTGTGAGAGTACTTGTGGTTGGGGATTTCAATGCTAAAGTGGGTAAAAATGTTGTGGAGGGAGTAGTAGGTAAATTTGGGGTGCCTGGGGTAAATGTAAATAGGGAGCCTTTATTTGAGCTATGTGTAGAAAGAGACTTGGTAATAAGTAATACATATTTTATGAAAAAGAGGATAAATAAATATACAAGGTATGATGTAGCATGTAATGAAAGTAGTTTGTTAGATTATGTATTGGTGGATAAAAGGTTGATGAGTAGGCTCCAGGATGTACATGTTTATAGAGGGGCAACTGATATAGCGGATCATTATTTAGTTGTAGCTACAGTTAGAGTAAGTGGTAGATGGGAAAAGAGGAAGGTGGCAACAACAAGTAGGAGGGAAGTGAAAGTGTATAAACTAAGGGAGGAGGAAGTTCGGGTGAGATATAAGCGACTATTGGCAGAAAGGTGGGCTAGTGCAAAGATGAGTAGTGGGGGGGTTGAAGAGGGTTGGATGAGTTTTAAAAATGCAGTATTAGAATCTGGGGCAGAAGTTTGTGGTTATAGGAGGGTGGGGGCCGGAGGAAAGAGGAGCGATTGGTGGAATGATGAAGTAAAGGTTGTGATAAAAGAGAAAAAGTTAGCTTATGAGAGGTTTTTACAAAGCAGAAGTGTTATAAGAAGAGCAGAGTATATGGAGAGTAAAAGAAAGGTGAAGAGAGTGGTGAGAGAGTGCAAAAGGAGAGCAGATGATAGAATGGGATAGGCACTGTCAAGAAATTTTAATGAAAATAAGAAAAAATTTTGGAGTGAGTTAAGTTAAGAAAGCCTAGGGAACGTATGGATTTATCAGTCAAAAACAGAGTAGGGGAGTTAGTAGATAGGGAGAGGGAGGTATTAGGTAGATGGCGAGAATATTTTGAGGAACTTTTAAGTGTTGAGGAAGAAAGGGAGGCGGTAATTTCATGCACTGGACAGGGAGGTATAACATCTTTTAGGAGTGAAGAAGAGCAGAACGTAAGTGTGGGGGAGGTACGCGAGGCATTACGTAGAATGAAAGGAGGTAAAGCAGCTGGAACTGATGGGATCATGACAGAAATGTTAACCCTTTCAGGGTCCAAAGCCCAAATCTGGAGTCACGCACCAGTGTCCAAGAATTTAAAAAAAAAAAATTTGTTATTTTTTCTTATGAAATCGTAGAGAATCTTTTTGTGAAGGTAATAAAACAAAAAGTACGAAATTTGGTGGAAAATTGACGAAATTATGCTCTCGCGAATTTTGATGTGTCAGCGATATTTACGAATCGGCGATTTTGCCGACTTCGACTCCCATTTTAGGCCAATTACATTATTCCAATCAACCAAATTCTTAGCTATTTCACTAGTATTACTTCTATTCTATCGATTGAGCACAAGAAATCGCCAAGTCAACTGTTTCAACTACAAAATAAAGTGATCAGAAATTGTTAATTTGGCCAATTTAACACAAAGTTCAAAATATTCCAATTTCAAAATAGGGTCCAGAATGAACAATGTAGGCATTCCTGGCACTAAACTAACATTTCGTCTGTTCATTAGTTATGTTTTGAGGCTTTACAAATAAATTCCATTTTGATTTTTTATTCACATAATGAATTCTTATTCACACCAAAAAATAGAAGATTTACTGTTATGCAATACTGTAATAATTGTATAAATATCATCACCATATTTGTGAATGTATATTAGACCCACCAGCTGACGTGTATTAGACGTGTGAGGTCGTTTGTTTACTCTTGAATATCGGCAAAAATTTAACATTTCCGCTACTTTGAGCTCAGTTTCAAGCCATTTCCAATGCTAAAACCAATCAAAATCATCTCTATTTCTGTAATATGTCTTCCATTCTATCACATGAGACCAAGAAATCGCAAATACAACCATAAAAAACATACGAAAAAACACTGCAAAGTTGCTGTTTTAATCGAAAAATCATGATTTCATTTTTTTTCTCTCATTATACACAATGTGCTGCAGGATCTGTTTTATGTGGTGCACACATACCACATAGATGTATTCTCTCATATCTAGGCCCAAATGTACCACTCACAGTTTATCAGAGTGAGCTGAGCTCATGGCGTAGATCTACGGTTTGGACCCTGAACGTAAAGCCGTAGATCTACGGGACGGACCCTGAAAGGGTTAAAAGCAGGAGGGGATATAGTGTTGGAGTGGTTGGTACTTTTGTTTAATAAATGTATGAAAGAGGGGAAGGTACCTAGGGATTGGCAGAGAGCATGTAAAGTCCCTTTATATAAAGGGAAGGGGGACAAAAGAGATTGTAAAAATTGTAGAGGAATAAATTTAGTGAGTATACTAGGAAAAGTGTACGGTAGGGTTATAATTGAAAGAATTAGAGGTAAGACAGAATGTCGGATTGCAATTGAGCAAGGAGGTTTCAGAGTGGGTAGGGGATGTGTAGATCAAGTGTTTACATTGAAACATATATGTAAACAGTATTTAGATAAAGGTAGGGAAGTTTTTATTGCATTTATGGATTTAGAAAAGGCATGTAATAGAGTGGATAGGGAAGCAATGTGGCAGATGTTTCAAGTATATGGAATAGGTGGTAAGTTATTAAATGCTGTAAAGAGTTTTTATGAGGATAGTGAGCCTCAGGTTAGGGTGTGTAGAAGAGAGGGAGACTACTTCCCAGTAAAAGTAGGTCTTAGACAGGGATGTGTAATGTCACCATGGTTGTTTAATATATTTATAGATGGGGTTGTAAAAGAAGTAAATGCTAGGGTGTTCGGGAGAGGGGTGGGATTAAATTATGGGGAATCAAATACAAAATGGGAATTGACACAGTTACTTTTTGCTGATGATACTGTGCTTATGGGAGATTCTAAAGAAAAATTTCAAAGGTTAGTGGATGAGTTTGGGAGTATGTGTAAAGGTAGAAAGATGAAAGTGAATATAGAAAAGAGTAAGGTGATGAGGGTATCAAATTATTTAGATAAAGAAAAATTGGATATCAAATTGGGGAGGAGGAGTATGGAAGAAGTGAATGTTTTCAGATACTTGGGAGTTGACGTGTCGGTGGATGGATTTATGAAGGATGAGGTTAATCATAGAATTGATGAGGGAAAAATGGTGAGTGGTGCATTGAGATATATGTGGAGTCAAAAAACGTTATCTATGGAGGCAAAGAAGGGAATGTATGAAAGTATAGTAGTACCAACACTCTTATATGGGTGTGAAGCTTGGGTGGTAAATGCAGCAGCGAGGAGACGGTTGGAGGCAGCGGAGATGTCCTGTTTAAGGGCAATGTGTGGTGTAAATATTATGCAGAAAATTCGGAATGTGGAAATTAGGAGAAGGTGTGGAGTTAATAAAAGTATTAGTCAGAGGGCAGAAGAGGGGTTGTTGAGGTGGTTTGGTCATTTAGAGAGAATGGATCACAGTAGAATGACATGGAAAGCATATAAATCTATAGGGGAAGGAAGGCGGGGTAGGGGTCGTCCTCGAAAGGGTTGGAGAGAGGGGGTAAAGGAGGTTTTGTGGGTAAGGGGCTTGGACTTCCAGCAAGCGTGCGTGAGCGTGTTAGATAGGAGTGAATGGAGACGAATGGTACTTGGGACCTGACGATCTGTTGGAGTGTGAGCAGGGTAATATTTAGTGAAGGGATTCAGGGAAACCGGTTATTTTCATATAGTCGGACTTGAGTCCTGGAAATGGGAAGTACAATGCCTGCACTTTAAAGGAGGGGTTTGGGATATTGGCAGTTTGGAGGGATATGTTATATGTTTATGCTTCTAGACTGTTGTATTCTGAGCACCTCTGCAAAAACAGTGATAATGTGCGAGTGTGGTGAAAGTGTTGAATGATGATGAAAGTATTTTCTTTTTGGGGATTTTCTTTCTTTTTTGGGTCACCCTGCCTCGGTGGGAGACGGCCGACTTGTTGAAAAAAAAAAAAAAAAAAAAACTATATAACACAACTGCCTGCTAATACTTTGAAGAAAACTGCTCAGAGAGGGTGTTCTGTCTTTGCACATAAAAAAAAAGTCCACAAAAATGCATACACACTGGTTTTATGTGTGAGAGTGTAAAACACCATTGTGTATGAAAACATGTTTCAAAGAGTTACACAAGCTGCAGAACTTCTAGGAATATGTTCGGTGACTGTACATTGGTATATACAGTGGTCCCTCAATAATCGTCCATAATCCGTTCCTGGAAGTGGGACTATTATTGAAATGGACGATTTACGAATCAATTTTCCCCATAAGAAATAATGTAAATTCAATTAATCCGTTCCTGACACCCAGAAGTATTAAAACAAAATTTTTTTTACATAAAATGTAGATGTAGTACATAAACAATACAGTGGCACAAGAATTAAACATTAACAGAATAACACTTACCTTTATTGGCGATTCTTCTTTGTGTATGGAAGACTGGAGAAGGAGACTGATTGGATGATTTACTGTATGAAAGGGGAATCCCTTTCCACCACCACCTCGGGTACCAATTGCTTTTCTGGGGTTACTTCTCTTCTCTGTTTCTTAATGCCACTAGGACCAGCATGAGAGTCACTGGAGTCCTGTCTCGCAAAAAAACTGTCCAGAGAGCTCTGTTCCTAGCGTCTCTTTAAAACTTCCCTAAAATGGGTCAAGACTCTGTCACTGTACAAGTTGCCAATATGGCTTGCAACAGCCTTCTCTGGGTGATGCTTCTCCATAAATCTTTCCATCCTACCCCACATTTCAAAAATCTCCTAAATTTCTGAAGAAGGCACTTTCCTCCATCTCTCTTCCTCCTCCTCTGCAGCAAGATTCTGATCTGCGATCTGTTGCTGTTCCTGCTGAAGCTCTTACAGCTCCTCAGTGGTTAGCTCTTCGTTGTGGTCCTCCACCAACTCTTCCACATCCTCCAAACTCACATCCAACCCCATGGAACTCCCCAGTGCCACAATGGATTTAACAACTGAAATAGGCTCATCAGGGTCAGCCCCAAACCCTTCAAAATCCCTCTTGTGGACACAATCTGGCCACAATTTTCTCCAAGCAGAGTTCCAAGTCCTAGTAGTCACTCCCTCCCAAGCCTTACCCATAAGGCTTATGCAATGGAGAATACTGAAGTGTTCTTTCCAAAAATCTCATAGGGTCAAGTGAGTGTCTGAGGCCACATTCAAGCACCTTTCAAACATTGCTTTGGTGTAGAGTTTTTTAAAGTTTACAATGACCTGCTGGTCCATGGACTGGAGGAGAGGAGTGGTATTCGGGGGCAAGAACTTTACTGTGATGAACCCAAACTCCTTCAGAATTAGGTCATCCAAGTTTGGAGGATGAGCAGGTGCATTGTCCATTACTAGCAGGCACTTGAGATCCAATTTCTTTTCCAGGAGGTAATTCTTCACACTAGGGCCAAACACTTCATTGAACCACTCGACGAAAATGTCCATTGTGACCCATGCCTTACCATTAGATCTCCAAAACACACAATTTACACTTCATAACATTGTTTTTCTTGAACACTCTGGGATTTTCAGAATGGTACACTAGTAACGGTTTCACTTTGAAATCCCCACTAGCATTAGCACAGAACATTAGCATCAGCCTGTCTTTCATAGGCTTGTGTCCTGGCAGCGCCTTTTCTTCCTGAGTAATGTAGGTCCTCTTTCGCATTTTCTTCCAAAAGAGGCCTGTTTCATCACAATTGAACACTTGTTCAGGTTTCAGTCCTTCAGCCTCTATGTACTCCTTGAATTCATGCACATATTTTTCAGTCGCCTTGTGGTCCGAACTGGCAGCCTCACCATGCCTTACCACACTGTGTATGCCAGTACACTTCTTAAATCTCTCAAACCAGCCTTTGCTGGCCTTAAATTCACTCACATCATCACTAGTTGCAGGCAATTTCTTTACGAAATCGTCCTGCAACTGCCTAGCCTTTTCACAAATAAGCGACGTCATAAGACTATCTCCTGCTAATTGTTTCTCATTTATCCACACCAATAATAACTTCTCAACATCTTCAAGTACTGGTAATCTCATTTTTGTCAGCATATTTACCCCCTTTGCAACAACAGCATCCTTGATTTCCTTTTTCTTGACTACAATGGAAGATATGGTTGTACGGGATTTGTTATACAGTGGTCCCTCGCTTTTCGTAGTTCTCTGCAATCATAGATTTCGGAAATCATATGGGTATTTTCGTATAAACATGGGCTCGCTTTTCATTGGTTGACTCGCGAGTCGTAGTTCGTCCGGGACGTGTACCCACGACGTGAGCCGGGGCGGCAGCCAGTCTGGCATTGTTTATCAGTGAGCAAAGGTCCCCTCACGTGCTCCAGCGAAATATTTCATAATATTCCATTTATTTTAGTGCTTGCAAGTACTAAATAAGCTACCATGGCTCCAAAGAAAGCTCCTAGTGCCAAGCTTGTGGTAAAGAAGGTGAGAAATACAACTGAATTTAAGAAAACATCATTGAACAATATGAAAGTGGTACAAGTGCGGCCGAACTAGCCAGGATGTATAAGAAACCCTACACAACCATATGTTCCATAGTGGCCAAGAAAAAGGAAATCAAGGATGCTGTTGTTTCAAAGGGGGTAACTATGCTGACAAAAATGAGATCACCAGTACTCGAAGAGGTTGAGAAGTTGTTATTGGTGTGGATAAATGAGAAACAATTAGCAGGAGATACTCTTATGACTTCGATTATTTGTGAAAAAGCTAGGCAATTGCACAACGATCTGGTAAAGAAATTGCCTGCAAATAGTGGTGATGTGAGTGAATTTAAGGCCAGCAAAGGTTGGTTTGAGAGATTTAAGAACCATACTGGTATACACAGTGTGGTAAGGCATGGTGAGGCTGCCAGTTCGGACCACAAGGCGGCTCAAAAATATGTGCATGAATTCCAGGAGTACATAGAGGCTGAAGGACTGAAACCTGAACAAGTGTTCAATTGTGACGAAACAGGCCTCTTTTGGAAGAAAATGCCAAAGAGGACCTTCATTACACAGGAGGAAAAGGCAATGCCAGGACACAAGCCTATGAAAGACAGGCTGACGCTAATGTTTTGTGCTAATGCTAGTGGGGATTTTAAAGTGAAGCCATCACTAGTGTACCATTCTGAAAATCCCAGAGTGTTCAGGAAAAACAATGTTATCATTCATTATCATGGTAGAGTTATAATTGAAAGAATTAAGAGTAAGACGGAGAATAGGATAGCAGATGAACAAGGAGGCTTTAGGAAAGGTAGGGGGTGTGTGGACCAGGTGTTTACAGTGAAACATATAAGTGAACAGTATTTACATAAGGCTAAAGAGGTCTTTGTGGCATTTATGGATTTGGAAAAGGCGTATGACAGGGTGGATAGGGGGGCAATGTGGCAGATGTTGCAAGTGTATGGTGTAGGAGGTACGTTACTGAAAGCAGTGAAGAGTTTTTACGAGGATAGTGAGGCTCAAGTTAGAGTATGTAGGAAAGAGGGAAATTTTTTCCCAGTAAAAGTAGGCCTTAGACAAGGATGTGTGATGTCACCGTGGTTGTTTAATATATTTATAGGTGGGGTTGTAAGAGAAGTAAATGCGAGGGTCTTGGCAAGAGGCGTGGAGTTAAAAGATAAAGAATCACACACAAAGTGGGAGTTGTCAAAGCTGCTCTTTGCTGATGACACTGTGCTCTTGGGAGATTCTGAAGAGAAGTTGCAGAGATTGGTGGATGAATTTGGTAGGGTGTGCAAAAGAAGAAAATTAAAGGTGAATACAGGAAAGAGTAAGGTTATGAGGATAACAAAAAGATTAGGTGATGAAAGATTGAATATCAGATTGGAGGGAGAGAGTATGGAGGAGGTGAACGTATTCAGATATTTGGGAGTGGACGTGTCAGCGGATGGGTCTATGAAAGATGAGGTGAATCATAGAATTGATGAGGGAAAAAGAGTGAGTGGTGCACTTAGGAGTCTGTGGAGACAAAGAACTTTGTCCTTGGAGGCAAAGAGGGGAATGTATGAGAGTATAGTTTTACCAACGCTCTTATATGGGTGTGAAGCATGGGTGATGAATGTTGCAGCGAGGAGAAGGCTGGAGGCAGTGGAGATGTCATGTCTGAGGGCAATGTGTGGTGTGAATATAATGCAGAGAATTCGTAGTTTGGAAGTTAGGAGGAGATGCGGGATTACCAAAACTGTTGTCCAGAGGGCTGAGGAAGGGTTGTTGAGGTGGTTCGGACATGTAGAGAGAATGGAGCGAAACAGAATGACTTCAAGAGTGTATCAGTCTGTAGTGGAAGGAAGGCGGGGTAGGGGTCGGCCTAGGAAGGGTTGGAGGGAGGGGGTAAAGGAGGTTTTGTGTGCGAGGGGCTTGGACTTCCAGCAGGCATGCATGAGCGTGTTTGATAGGAGTGAATGGAGACAAATGGTTTTTAATACTTGACGTGCTGTTGGAGTGTGAGCAAAGTAACATTTATGAAGGGATTCAGGGAAACCGGCAGGCCGGACTTGAGTCCTGGAGATGGGAAGTACAGTGCCTGCACTCTGAAGGAGGGGTGTTAATGTTGCAGTTTAAAAACTGTAGTGTATAGCACCCTTCTGGCAAGACAGTGATGGAGTGAATGATTGTGAAAGTTTTTCTTTTTCGGGCCACCCTGCCTTGGTGGGAATCGGCCAGTGGGATAATAAAAAAAAATAATAAAAAAATCATTTTTTTTTTTATCATCACACTGGCCGATTCCCACCAAGGCAGGGTGGCCCGAAAAAGAAAAACTTTCACCATCATTCACTCCATCACTGTCTTGCCAGAAGGGTGCTATACACTACAGTTTTTAAACTGCAACATTAACACCCCTCCTTCAGAGTGCAGGCACTGTACTTCCCATCTCCAGGACTCAAGTCCGGCCTGCCGGTTTCCCTGAATCCCTTCATAAATGTTACTTTGCTCACACTCCAACAGCACGTCAAGTATTAAAAACCATTTGTCTCCATTCACTCCTATCAAACACACTCACGCATGCCTGCTGGAAGTCCAAGCCCCTCCCCCACAAAACCTCCTTTACCCCCTCCCTCCAACCTTTCCTAGGCCGACCCCTACCCCGCCTTCCTTCCACTACAGACTGATACACTCTTGAAGTCATTCTGTTTCGCTCCATTCTCTCTACATGTCCGAACCACCTCAACAACCCTTCCTCAGCCCTGTGGACAACAGTTTTGGTAATCCCGCACCTCCTCCTAACTTCCAAACTACGAATTCTCTGCATTATATTCACACCACACATTGCCCTCAGACATGACATCTCCACTGCCTCCAGCCTTCTCCTCGCTGCAACATTCATCACCCACGCTTCACACCCATATAAGAGCGTTGGTAAAACTATACTCTCGTACATTCCCTTCTTTGCCTCCAAGGACAAAGTTCTTTGTCTCCACAGACTCCTAAGTGCACCACTCACTCTTTTTCCCTCATCAATTCTATGATTCACCTCATCTTTCATAGACCCATCCGCTGACACGTCCACTCCCAAATATCTGAATACGTTCACCTCCTCCATACTCTCTCCCTCCAATCTGATATTCAATCTTTCATCACCTAATCTTTTTGTTATCCTCATAACCTTACTCTTTCCTGTATTCACCTTTAATTTTCTTCTTTTGCACACCCTACCAAATTCATCCACCAATCTCTGCAACTTCTCTTCAGAATCTCCCAAGAGCACAGTGTCATCAGCAAAGAGCAGCTGTGACAACTCCCACTTTGTGTGTGATTCTTTATCTTTTAACTCCACGCCTCTTGCCAAGACCCTCGCATTTACTTCTCTTACAACCCCATCTATAAATATATTAAACAACCACGGTGACATCACACATCCTTGTCTAAGGCCTACTTTTACTGGGAAAAAATTTCCCTCTTTCCTACATACTCTAACTTGAGCCTCACTATCCTCGTAAAAACTCTTCACTGCTTTCAGTAACCTACCTCCTACACCATACACTTGCAACATCTGCCACATTGCCCCCCTATCCACCCTGTCATACGCCTTTTCCAAATCCATAAATGCCACAAAGACCTCTTTAGCCTTATGTAAATACTGTTCACTTATATGTTTCACTGTAAACACCTGGTCCACACACCCCCTACCTTTCCTAAAGCCTCCTTGTTCATCTGCTATCCTATTCTCCGTCTTACTCTTAATTCTTTCAATTATAACTCTACCATACACTTTACCAGGTATACTCAACAGACTTATCCCCCTATAATTTTTGCACTCTCTTTTATCCCCTTTGCCTTTATACAAAGGAACTATGCATGCTCTCTGCCAATCCCTAGGTACCTTACCCTCTTCCATACATTTATTAAATAATTGCACCAACCACTCCAAAACTATATCCCCACCTGCTTTTAACATTTCTATCTTTATCCCATCAATCCCGGCTGCCTTACCCCCTTTCATTTTACATACTGCCTCACGAACTTCCCCACACTCACAACTGGCTCTTCCTCACTCCTACAAGATGTTATTCCTCCTTGCCCTATACACGAAATCACAGCTTCCCTATCTTCATCAACATTTAACAATTCCTCAAAATATTCCCTCCATCTTCCCAATACCTCTAACTCTCCATTTAATAACTCTCCTCTCCTATTTTTAACTGACAAATCCATTTGTTCTCTAGGCTTTCTTAACTTGTTAATCTCACTCCAAAACTTTTTCTTATTTTCAACAAAATTTGTTGATAACATCTCACCCACTCTCTCATTTGCTCTCTTTTTACATTGCTTCACCACTCTCTTAACCTCTCTCTTTTTCTCCATATACTCTTCCCTCCTTGCATCACTTCTACTTTGTAAAAACTTCTCATATGCTAACTTTTTCTCCCTTACTACTCTCTTTACATCATCATTCCACCAATCGCTCCTCTTCCCTCCTGCACCCACTTTCCTGTAACCACAAACTTCTGCTGAACACTCTAACACTACATTTTTAAACCTACCCCATACCTCTTCGACCCCATTGCCTATGCAATAGCCTATCCTCCAATAGCTGTTTATATCTTACCCTAACTGCCTCCTCTTTTAGTTTATAAACCTTCACCTCTCTCTTCCCTGATGCTTCTATTCTCCTTGTATCCCATCTACCCTTTACTCTCAGTGTAGCTACAACTAGAAAGTGATCTGATATATCTGTTATGAAGAGTAAATTGTGTGTGTTTTGGAAATCTAATAGTAAAGCATGGGTCACGAGGGAAATTTTCGTCGAGTGGTTCAATGAAGTGTTTGGCCCTAGTGTGAAGAATTACCTCCTGGAAAAGAAATTGGATCTCAAGTGCCTGCTAGTAATGGACAATGCACCTGCTCATCCTCCAAACTTGGATGACCTAATTTTCGAGGAGTTTGGGTTCATCACAGTCAAGTTCTTGCCCCCAAATACCACTCCTCTCCTCCAGCCCATGGACCAGCAGGTCATTGCAAACTTTAAAAAACTCTATACCAAGGCAATGTTTCACAGGTGCTTCGACTGTGACCACAGACACTCACTTGACCCTAAGGAAATTTTGGAGAGAACACTTCAGCATCCTCCATTGCATAACCCTTATAGGTAAGGCTTGGGAGGGAGTGACTACCAGGACTTTGAACTCTGCCTGGAGAAAATTGTGGCCAGATTGTGTCGACAAGAGGGATTTTGAAGGGTTTGGGACTGACCCTGATGAGCCTATGTCTGTTGTAAAATCAATTGTGGCACTGGGGAGTTCCATGGGGTTGGATGTGAGTTTGGAGGATGTGGAAGAATTGGTGGAAGACCACAACAAAGAGCTCACCACTGAGGGGCTGCAAGAGCTTCAGCAGGAACAGCAAGAGATCGCAACTCAGAATCTTGCTGCAGAGGAGGAGGAAGAGAGATGGAAGATGGTGCCTTCTTCAGAAATTAAAGAGATTTTTGCTATGTGGGGTAAGATGGAAAGTTTTATGGAGAAACATCACCCTGACAAGGTTGTTGCAAGCCATGTTGGCAACATGTACAGTGACAAAGTCTTGGCCCATTTTAGGGAAGTTTTAAAGAGACGCTAGAAACAGAGCTCTCTGGACAGTTATTATGTGAGACAGGACTCTAGTGACTCTCAAGGTGGTCCTAGTGGCATTAAGAAACAGAGAAGAGAAGCAACCCCAGAAAAGCAATTGGTACCTGAGGTGTTGCTGGAAGGGGATTCCCCTTCCAAACTATAAACAATCCTCTCTCTCTCCTCCTCCAGTCTCCCATACACTAAGAAGAATCTCCAATAAAGGTAAATGTTATGCTGTTAATGTTACATTCATCATTTCCCATTGTATTGTTTATGTACTACATGTATATTTCATGTAAAAAAATTTTTTGTTTTAATACTTCTGGGTGTCAGGAACAGATTAATTGTATTTACATTATTTCTTATGGGGAAAATTGATTCGCAAATCGTAGATTTCGTTAATAGTAGCAGCTCCAGGAACGGATTAACTACGAAAAACGAGAGACCACTGTACATCCTGGCCAGTTCGCCCACACTTACGCCACTATCATATTGTTCAATGATGTTTTTCTTAAATTCAATTGTATTTCTCACCTTCTTTACCAAAGGCTTGGCACTTGGAGCTTTCTTTGGAGCCATGGTAGCTTATTTAGCACTTAAATAACTTGCAAGCACTAAAATAAATGGAATATTATGAAATATTTCCCTGGAGCACGTGAGGGGACCGTCACTCACTGGTAAACAATGGCACACTGGCTGGGAAGGAAAGGCCGAGGCGGCTCAGAGCGTGAGTACGCGTCCGGGACGAAGGACTATTAGCGAGTTACCCGACCATTTGCGAGCCAATATTTTGACGAAAAAACAGGACTATTTCCGAAATGGACGACTTTCAGGCCGGACGATTATTGAGGGACCACTGTATATTATAGAACAATAGTAATAAAAAAAATTTTGTATTGTTTGTTTTTGTAAACAAGTTTTGTAAACAATATATTGATAATTATGTTTGTGTGCTTATTGTGTTGTATACAACGAGTGTATATATGTACATTGCACCTTACTTTGGTCTCACAGGCCACATAAGTTATGTGAAAAAGAAAATAGTGAAAAAAACAACAAACCTTCAAATACAAGTAAATCAAAGTTTACCGGGTGAGCGGCAGTCGCCGCTGTTGCCATACACGGCTCAATTTCTGCAAACTTCGAGCCTCTATATCTCGGTAAGTATTGATGGCAAAAATTTGTTTTTTGAACTAAAACACTCAGAAAAATAATCTTAACATTTTCATAAGAAAAAATAATTTTTTTTTTCGAATATTTTGTGACATAGAATGACAGTTTCAGAAAGGGGCTTGCGACAGTCAAAGGGTTAAAGGGGATATGGTGTTTGTCCAGATGTGGTCTATTAAGGAGATGCTTGTCTCGGAGATTCTTGTAGGTTTAGATATTGCTGGTAGCAGCAGGCAGTTACTCATTGTGTTTGTGAATTCGGTTGCTTGTGGGTCCTGGTCGTGTAGTATGTTTATGTTGAAATCACCTGTTAGTAGTAGGTGGTCTTTATTCATGTGTGCATCAGTAATCATGTTTCCTAGTTTGTAACTAAAGTGGTAAATGTTTGACTGTAGTACTCCGTAGATGTTTATAACTGTGAGGGGCTTTTTGCAGGTCTTTTGATTTAAATTTGGCCATGATATATTCTCCATATTCATCCCTTGTGCAAGATTTATTGATACATTCGAGTTGATTTGAGTTGTACATAGCTGTTCCTCCCCCTTGCTGGTCTGTTCTATAGTTGTGTATGGCCAAGTAGCCAGGAATGGTATAGAAATCTGTAATATACATTATGCTGGTCTCATAGGCCACAAATGTTATTAGAAAAAGAAAAAAATTAGAAAAAAAAAAAAAGTATAAAAAAACGTAAAATAAAAAAATGGGATTTTGCGGAAGTCACTAATGTTGCTGCCACCCGGTCATTTTGGGTCAACTTCCTGCCACTGTATCTCGGTAAGTACTGATCAGATTTTGTTTTGTTTTTTGTTTTATTACCTTCACAAAAATATTATCTTTAATTCTGTAAGAAAAAATAATTTTTTTTTTTTTTTTTTCAAAATTTCTTGGACACTGGGGTACCACTTCAGATTTTGGCCTTGGACCCTGAAAGGGTTAAAACAGTATGAAAGAACTATTAAAACATTTTATTCATATTCATAAATTTTCTTTCTCTTGATAATGTAAGATGACAAATAAATCTCTCGCATATCTTCTTACATTCAATATAGTACACTTTGCTTTCCTCTTGTGTTTCTTGAGAGTTCTTATTTTTGCAATTTTTCTTTTGCAGTTTAGGTGGCTTGGTTTGAAACCAGGCTGTGGGGGCAGTGATACTTAAAACCATTAACAGATTAGCTACAGATACTTTATTTTACTCAATGAACAGAGTTACCAGAACTTCGCAGCAGCCCAGGGTTGAGCCCTTATGGCACCTGTCAAGTGGCAGTCGTCGAGTGGGTGCGGAAGTTTGTCATATCTACCTCACAGCGAAGTGGGCAGTCAGTGTCATCTGTAGGGTAAGTACTATAATGTAAACTGCCAGCCATAATTAAATTTTTTTTTCTCTGAACAATATTTTGGATACAGCATAATTTTTTGATGAAGAACCAGAACAAATTTGGATACTGTAGTGATTTATGGTTGGGTTGAAAAATTATGATTACCTTAGAACTTTATTACCTCATCTATCTAAAGCACCTGAAGCATGGACACTGGCAGCAACCCCTGTCACAACTTGATGGCAAAATGATTGGGCCTGAGAAAAGTGAATGGGCAGGATGTCATTGCTATCCTGCAGATAGAAGTCCTCTCCATCCAGGAGTGGAAATGACAGTCAGTATACACTGTGAGGGATTAAAAGCCTGCTGGGGAAGATCTAAACAGACCAGAACTGGGGACATAGTAGCAGGAGGTTCTCCACAGTGGCTGGGAGGGACACCTCTAATGTGAACTGGTGTTGAATAGCCAGAGATGGCAGAAATTGACTGCAGGCCAAGAAAAATTAGGTAGTTTTCTTATCCACTTACTATGTGATAAAAGTCTTGGGGTTTCAGATTACATTCTGATTTGTATTATAACTAAAGTGAGAAACCTGGGAGGAATGTAGAATTAACTCAGACTAGTGCATGAGTGCCATAGGTACTACATCAACATTAGTGGTCAATATCTATGATCCAAGCCTCTTCAGCCTCCTCTTAGCAGATATGTGAAGTATTTGTCAGAACAGAGTTGGAAGTTTTCAAGAGGAAACTGGACCATTTCCTGCAGAAAGTGTCTGATCGACCAGGTTGTGATGGTTTTGTAAGCCTGCAGTGCTCAGACAGTCACAATGGAAGTTTGGCCTCATGTCAGGTTGAAAGAGTAGAATAACTGTTGAAACCAGTTACAAGTATATGGCTACTTTTGACAGGGGCTATGCTGAAAAAAAATTTAGGTAAAATATACATCTTGACTTAGGATTGTTAGTGTAGTTCTTATACATAGTTTTTCATTTACTTGTTTACCTTTCGATCAAGTTTTTTTTTTTACCATTCATATTTCACACTTTGTAATGATTCAGATTTTGTCTTATCATTATTTTAATGTGTTATTATATAGTATACATTAAATCTTCAGAAACTTAGCATAATTTTTCATGTGGTTTTAAGTTGTTTTCCTAAATACAGTACAGTGGACCCTCCCTTTTCGTCGATCCCTGTTATCATCAATTTTCATTTTCGCCAACTTTTTTCGTCAAAATATTGGTTCTGTTTTCGTTGATTTCCTCCGTTTTCATCGATGGTACAGAACTTGTCCAGTGCCCAGTGCACAGACAAAGCCGCCTCCCACACTCAGTCTCAGGCAGTCGTGTTGTTTCTCGGTGAGTGAACATATCCTGTGAGGTCATATGAAACATTTTGTAATAATCCATTGTTTTTGGCACTTGTTTATTATGTGTGACTGCTAAATAAGCCACCATGGCCCCAAAGAAAGCTCCTAGTGCCATTACTTTGGTAAAGAAAGTGAGGAACGCGGTAGAAATGAAAAAAGAAATCGTTTAAAAACATGATAGTGGCATACGTATTACTGAACTCGGCAGGATGTACGGGAAAGCACCATCAACCATCAGCTCCATTGTGGCAAAGAGAAAAGAAATCATGGAAGCTGATGATGAGAATGGAGTGAGTGCGATAACCAAACAGAGATCCCAAACAATTGAAGAAGTGGAGAAATTGTTGTTGGTTGTGCAGTCAATAATTTGTGAAAAGGCAAGGAAGTTGCATGATGATCTCATGAAGAAACTGTCTGAAACGAGTGCTGATGTTGGTGAATTTAAGGCCAGCAAAGGCTGGTTCAAAAAATTCAAGAAGCAAAGTGGTATACACTGTTGTAAGGCATGGTGATAGCGCCAGTTCAGACAAATATGTGGCTGAAAAATTCATGTGGGAATTTGAAGACTGTAGAGGCTGAAAAATTCCAACCCCAACAAGTGTTCAATTGTGACAAAACAGGCCTGTTTTGGAAGAAAATGCCAAAGAGGACCTACATCACATAGGAGGAAAAGGCACTCCAAGGACACAAGCCTATGAAAGACAGGCTAACTCTCTTCTTGTGTGGTAATGCTAGTGGGGATATCAAAATGAAGCCTTTACTAGTGTGTTACTCTGAAAATCCTTGCGTGTTCAAGAAAAACAATGTTGTCAAGAGTAAATTGTGTGTGATGTGGAAGGCTAACAGTAGGGCATAGGTCACAAGGGAAATTTTCCTGGAATGGTTCAGTGAAGTGTTTGGCCTGAGTGTTACGAAATACCTCCTGGATAATAAATTGCCATTCCAGTGCCTCCTGTTAATGGACAATGCTTCTGCTCATCCTCCAGACTTGGAAGACCAATTGTCTAAGGAATTCAGTCTTGTAACAGTGAAGTTCTTGTCTCCTAACACCACTCCTCTCATCCAACCCATGGACCAGCAGATCATTGCAAACTTCAAAAAACTGTACACCAAAGCAATGTTTCAAAGGTGCTTTGACATAATCTCGGATTCTGAATTGACCCTAAGAGAGTTCTGGAGGAATCACTTAAGTATCTTCCATTGCCTTATAGATAAGGCTTGGCAGGGAGTGACTCCCAGGATGATGAACTCTGCTTGGGGAAAATTGTGGCCAGATAGTGTCCAAAAGAAAGATTTTGAAAGGTTTGAGGCTGACCCTGTCGACCCTACACCTGTTGTGCAATCAGTTGTAGCATTGGGGAATTCCTTGGGGTTGGATGTTAGTGGCCAGGATGTGGAAGAGTTGGTGGAGGACCACAGTCAAGAGCTAACCATTGATGAGCTGCAAGAGCTTCATCTGCAACAGCAACAGACCACAGCTCTGGAAATTGCTTCAGAGGAGGAGGAAGAGAGATGGAAGAAGGTGCCTTCTTCAGAGATTAAGGAGATTTGTACAATGTGGAGTAAGGTGCATTCATTTGTGGAGGAACATCACCCTGAGAAAGCTGTTGCAATGCATGCTGGCAATTTTTACAATGACAGTGCCATGTCCCATTTTAGGCAAATCTTAGAGACGCCAGAAACAGACCTATTTGGAGAGAGATTTTGTGCGACAGGGGTCCAGTGACTCTCGAGCTGGTCGTAGTGGCATTAAAAAACAAAGGAGGGACGTGACCCTGGATAAGGACTTGGTACCTAGAGTCTTTATGGAGGGGGATTCCCCTTCCAAACAATGACCTCTCTTCCCTCTCCCCTCCTCCCTGTCTTCTATCCATCAACAACTGCCTTCAGTAAGGGTAAGTGCCATATTGAATGTTCATTCTTTTGTGCATGTAAATCTATCTTTAGGGTAAAAAAAATTTTTTTTGGTTAATACTTCTGGGTGTCTGGAACGGATTAATTGGATTTACGTTATTTCTTATGGGGAAAATGGTTTCTGTTTTTGCCGATTTCCGTTTTCGCCGATCACTCTGGAATGGATTAAACACGAAAACCAAGGGTCCACTGTAAATGAATTGCAAATTGTACCTTATAGTTCTTGCTTCTACAGGGAGGAAGATGGTCGACGTTCTGGTCATGGTGATGCAGCAGAAGGAAGCACTAGTGACCAAGACTCCATCACATCAGCCTTTTATATCACGTAAATTAAATCTTTTAATTATAGTAAAACAAACTTAATTTTGCCTTAGTTAATGAATATTTAACCCTTAAACTGTCCAAACATAGATCTACATTTTTTCAGTATTTGAAAGTATGTAAAAAAACGTAGATCTTTTTTTTTTTTTTCATTTGAAAATGTGTAAAAAAATTAGATCTTTTTTTTTTTTTGTGTTATATTTGAAAATATGTAAAATAACATAGATCTACTTTTGGAGCACTACGCATGTGAACGTAAATTTGTTTGGACAGTTTAAGGGTTATTGGTCATCTAGTCATTATATTACTGATAATTAACTAAAGTGTAAAATGAGTTACCTATATTCTTCGATGTGGTTTGGGCATCAGTATGTTCAAATACAGTATTACCCTCAAGTGGCACTAGGATGTGAGTTTTGTTGATTCCAGCACCATGTTAAAGTCCTGTGAAAGGAATGGGCGAATGCTGAAGTAAAGGCTACTGTAATAAACTCGAACTGTAGCTGACTTTTGCCTTTGAGGTCTCATTAGCCATATACACATGATCTTAGGCAGTGGCAGGTCAAGTGAGCCCTCCAGATGAAAAGCAGGTTATATAGGGCTCAACAAGACATGGGTATTTAACCTTCCATCAACAGGGATTGCCTATGGTATTTGTGTTTTGGGATCTACTATGACTAACCACCTCAAACCATAAATAACCCAACACCTTCATTTCTACTGCACATGATCTAAAAAAATTCCTAAGTGAAGCTGGCCTGAGTCAAAATAAAAATGCAGTTTGTACCCACTTCCACAAGTAGTGTTATGAGACCCTAAAAAATTTTTCATCCATTTTTTTCTGTAAAACCTAATTCTCATTTCAGTATTGTCAGTCTGACAGCAATGATTCTAAGCTGTCCAATCACTACCTCATATTTTATATTCTTGTTAAACACCTCAAGATCACCATCTTGTTTGTCTAAAATGAAATACATTTCTGTTTTTTATGTTTGTAACTATCTTTTGCAGTCCTCCATTAGTTAACTACTTTATTTTTTATTCTCTAGTGTGTGTGTGTGTGTGTGTGTGTGTGTGTGTGCAATCTATAACAATTAGTGCAATACAATCCAAACTTAAGTACTACTGTTTTGAAACCCCCCTTTTTGTTTACTGTCTAAAATGATAAACATTTCTATTTTTTTATACATTTGTAACTACCTTTTGCAATCCTTCATTAGTTAACTCCTATATTTTTTTTACTCTTTAGTGTGTGCAGCCTATAATAGTTAGTGTAATACAAAGCCCCCTTTTTTGTTTACTGTCTAGCATTAGTACAAACTCTGTTAGGTTCTGTTACAACTTTGAAGTTGTAACTTAAATAAAATGTTCCTGGCTCCTAAAGGCTGCACACACTGCTGTCTAGGGGTTATAAAATTACTCTGAAAAACACAGCAAACCTTGGGCCAGCATGTACTCAAATATTAAACAATATTAATTATTATTAGGAAGGAAGGACAAAAACTAACCAGTATAAAAGTATATCTATGTTCATAATAACTTATATATAACTTACAATCTACTCCAAAAAACCACCACACTACAGTTCACATTAGCTCACTAACACTGCTACTAATGAGTTAAATAAAATAAATGAACGTCTGTGAACAGGGAGGCTCCATGACACCCCCCTTTCTGCAGGCTACTTAGCCTGCAGTGGAAATGTTAAATACTCTCCAAAACACAGGCCCCTGCATATTAGGGCTTTACAAATAAACATGAGAGCACTTAAACACAAACACCTATGGTATACACTAAAAAACTTACCAAAATTACCTACTCAAACTAACACCAACTCATGACTATTTCACCCATCCTAACCGTACTGAACTAAACACACCTGTCATCTGCTCCTGTCCTGGCCACTGCCTGACTGACAAGAATAAAATGCGCTCGCTTTCAGTTCAATTCCGAAACTATGTTATATAAAATATTTTTTCTGCATGTCACTGCGTAACAGGTATTATTGATATACCTAGTCTTAATAGTTCATTTTTTATATTACTAATCATACAGTTTGTTTATGGTGTTATTACTTGCCTAAATTTTGTGCTTTAAGTCAAATCTTACTATTTAAATTTTATTTAAGACCTTTTTTTTACTATCTTTTAACTTCACATTTTTTTGTATTATTATTACTTGTTTAGTATCTGTGCAATCTGTAGAATAGTTCTTCTGCTACCTACACTTTGTACAGCGTGTAAAAGCTCTCATATCACCTCCTGTGCAATATTAACAGTTATCTTTATACTATTTATACATTGTTAGACTTGCATTAGTCATATGATTGCAGACATCGATCCTGACATTAACCTTGTATTAAATGACACACAAGATCCTAACAACAATTGCCTTTATTGCACTGCTAGTCAGGCTAAGACACTACTCAGTGCCAACAATAACATAACAATATTCAATTATAATGTCAGATCACTAAGCAAGCACAATGATGACCTCCAAGCACTACTGAATTCTCTAAATGTCAGTATGTCTATCATTACTCTCACTGAAACATGGCTAAAACATGATGTTACAAACATCTGTTCCATGCCTGGCTACACAGCCATGCACAGTTGTAGGCGAGATCAATTAAGAGGTGGAACAGCTATATACTATGATGAACTAGTGTATATAAATTCTACTTGCACAAGGGATGAGCATGGTGAATATACCTTCGCTAAATTTGAGTCCGAAGACCTTACTAAACCTCTAACAGTTGGAGCAGTTTATAGAGTTCTTCACTCCAATATTTACTCTTTTAGTGACAAACTAAGAAACATAATAACTAGCACTGAAATGAACAAACCACCTAATACTTGCAGGGGACTTCAACATAAATCTCATCCATGACCATGACATACAAGTGACTGAATTCACAAATACTATGAGCAGCTGCTTGCTTCTACCAACAACAACAAAACCTACAAGAATCACTGACACAAATGACTCATTACTAAACCGTATCTGGACAAACACTATAACCCCACTAACCCTTAAACTGTCCAATCATAGATCTACGTTTGCGCGCATAGCACTCCGAACGTAGATCTACTTCCAATTTTACATTGTTTCTTATGTAAAAAAAAAAATGTTGATCTACGTTCGGAGCACTACGCATGCAAACGTAGATCTATGTTTGGACAGTTTAAGGGTTAAAAGCAGGCATAATCACAGATAACACCACTCACCACTATCCCATTTTTCTCATAACCAACTTGTGTAAAGTGCCCCAGGACACAACTAATATCACATTCCGACTACATGATGAGTCATTTGTTAATAACTTGACTTCAGCATTTAGTGACGTTGACTGGCAAAACGAGCTAGCAGACAACTTCGATATTGATGAATGTGTTAATTTTTTTTATTAGTACACTGGCCGATTACCACCAAGGCAGGGTGGCCCTAAAAAGAAAAACTTTCACCATCATTCACTCCATCACTCTCTTGCCAGAAGGGTGCTTTACACTACAGTTTTTAAACTGCAACATTAACAACCCTCCTTCAGAGTGCAGGCACTGTACTTCCCATCTCCAGGACTCAAGTCCGGCCTGCCGGTTTCCCTGAACCCCTTCATAAATGTTACTTTGCTCACACTCCAACAGCACGTCAAGTATTAAAAACCATTTGTCTCCATTCACTCCTATCAAACACGCTCACGCATGCCTGCTGAAAGTCCAAGCCCCTCACACACAAAACCTCCTTTACCCCCTCCCTCCAACCTTTCCTAGGCCGACCCCTACCCCGCCTTCCTTCCACTACAGACTGATACACTCTTGAAGTCACTCTGTTTCACTCCATTCTCTCTACATGTCCGAACCACCTCAACAACCCTTCCTCAGCCCTCTGGGCAACAGTTTTGGTAATCCTGCACCTCCTCCTAACTTCCAAACTACGAATTCTCTGCATTATATTCACTCCACACATTGCCCTCAGACATGACATCTCCACTGCCTCCAGCCTTCTCCTTGCTGCAACATTCATCACCCATGCTTCACACCCATATAAGAGCATTTGGTAAAACTATACTCTCATACATTCCCCTCTTTGCCTCCAAGGACAAAGTTCTTTGTCTCCACAGACTCCTAAGTGCACCACTCAGGCTTTTCCCCTCAGCAGTTCTATGATTCACCTCATCTTTCATAGACCCATCCGCTGACACGTCCACTCCCAAATATCTGAATACATTCACCTCCTCCATACTCTCTCCCTCCAATCTGATATCCAATCTTTCATCACCTAATCTTTTTGTTATCCTCATAACCTTACTCTTTCCTGTATTCACTTTTAATTTTCTTCTTTTGCACACCCTACCAAATTCATCCACCAATCTCTGCAACTTCTCTTCAGAATCTCCCAAGAGCACAGTGTCATCAGCAAAGAGCAACTGTGACAACTCCCACTTTGTGTGTGATTCTTTATCTTTTAACTCCACGCCTCTTGCCAAGACCCTCGCATTTACTTCTCTTACAACCTCATCTATAAATATATTAAACAACAATGGTGACATCACACATCCTTATCTAAGGCCTACTTTTACTGGGAAATAATTTCCCTCTTTCCTACATACTCTAACTTGAGCCTCACTATCCTCGTAAAAACTCTTCACTGCTTTTAGTAACCTACCTCCTACACCATACTCCTGCAACATCTGCCACATTTCCCCCCTATCCACCCTGTCATACGCCTTTTCAAAATCCATAAATGCCACAAAGACCTCTTTAGCCTTATCTAAATACTGTTCACTTATATGTTTCACTGTAAACACCTGGTCCACACACCCCCTACCTTTCCTAAAGCCTCCTTGTTCATCTGCTATCCTATTCTCCGTCTTACTCTTAATTCTTTCAATAATAACTGTACCATACACTTTACCAGGTATACTCAACAGACTTTTTTTTTTTTTTTTCAACAAGTCGGCCTACTCCCACTGAGGCAGGGTGACCCAAAAAAGAAAGAAAATCCCCAAAAAGAAAATACTTTCATCATCATTCAACACTTTCACCACACTCACACATTATCACTGTTTTTGCAGAGGTGCCCAGAATACAACAGTTTAGAAGCATATACGTATAAAGATACACAACATATCCCTCCAAACTGCCAATATCCCAAACCCCTCCTTTAAAGTGCAGGCATTGTACTTCCCATTTCCAGGACTCAAGTCCGACTATATGACTCCAACAGATCATCAGGTCCCAAGTATCATTCGTCTCCATTCACTCCTATCTAACACGCTCATGCACGCTTGCTGGAAGTCCAAGCCCCTCGCCCACAAAACCTCCTTTACCCCCTATTTCCAACCCTTTCGAGGACAACCTCTACCCCTCCTTCCTTCCCCTATAGATTTATATGCTTTCCATGTCATTCTACTTTGATCCATTCTCTCTAAATGACCAAACCACCTCAACAACCCCTCTTCTGCCCTCTGACTAATGCTTTTATTAACTCCACACCTTCTCCTAATTTCCACACTCCAAATTTTCTGCATAATATTTACACCACACATTGCCCTTAGACAGGACATCTCCACTGCCTCCAACCGTCTCCTCGCTGCTGCATTTACCACCCAAGCTTCACATCCATATAAGAGTGTTGGTACAACTATACTTTCATACATTCCCTTCTTTGCCTCCATAGATAACGTTTTTTGACTCCACATATACCTCAACGCACCACTCACCTTTTTTCCCTCATCAATTCTGTGATTAACCTCATCCTTCATAAATCCATCCGCCGACACGTCAACTCCCAAGTATCTGAAAACGTTCACTTCTTCCATACTCCTCCTCCCCAATTTGATATCCAATTTTTTTTTTATCTAAATCATTTGATACCCTCATCACCTTACTCTTTTCTATGTTCACTTTCAACTTTCTACCTTTACACACATTCTCAAACTCATCCACTAACCTTTGCAATTTTTCTTTAGAATCTCCCATAAGCACAGTATCATCAGCAAAAAGTAACTGTGTCAATTCCCATTTTGAATTTGATTCCCCATAATTTAACCCCACCCCTCTCCCGAACACCCTAGCATTTACTTCTTTTACAACCCCATCTATAAATATATATTAAACAACCATGGTGACATTACACGTCCCTATCTAAGACCTACTTTTACTGGGAAATATTTTCCCTTTCTTCTACACACCCTAACCTGAGCCTCACTATCCTCATAAAAACTCTTTACAGCATTTAGTAACTTACCACCTATCCCATATACTTGCAACATCTGCCACATTGCTCCTCTATCCACTCTATCATATGCCTTTTGTAAATCCATAAATGCAATAAAAACTTCCCTACCTTTATCTAAATACTGTTCACATATATGCTTCAATGTAAACACTTTATCTACACATCCCCTACCCACTGAAACCTCCTTGCTCATCCGCAATCCTACATTCTGTCTTACCTCTAATTCTTTCAATTATAACCCTACCGTATACTTTTCCTGGTATACTCAATAAACTTATTCCTCTATAATTTTTACAATCTCTTTTGTTCCCTTTCCCTTTATATAAAGGGACTACATGCTCTCTGCCAATCCCTAGGTACCTTCCCCTCTTTCATACATTTATTAAACAAAAGTACCAAACACTACAACACTATATCCCCCCCTGCTTTTAACATTTCTGTCATGATCCCATCAGTTCCAGCTGCTTTACCCCTTTCATTCTGTGTAATGCCTCACGTACCTCCCCCACACTTACATTCTGCTCTTCTTCACTCCTAAAAGATGGTATACCTCCCTGACCAGTACATGAAATTACCACCTCCCTTTCTTCCTCAACATTTAAAAGTTCCTCAAAATATTCTCGCCATCTACCTAATACCTCCCTCTCCCCATCTTCTAACTCCCCTACTCTGTTTTTAACTGACAAATCCATACTTTCCCTAGGCTTTCTTAACTTGTTTAATTCACTCCAAAATTTTTTCTTATTTTCATTAAAATTTTTTGACAGTGCCTCTCCCACTCTATCATCTGCTCTCCTTTTGCATTCTCTCACCACTCTCTTCACCTTTCTTTTACTGTCCATATACTCTGCTTTTCTTATAACACTTCTGCTTTGTAAAAACCTCTCATAAGCTAACTTTTTCTCTTTTATCACACCCTTTACTTCATCATTCCACCAATCACTCCTCTTTCCACCTGCCCCCACCCTCCTATAACCACAAACTTCTGCCCCACATTCTAATACTGCATTTTTAAAACTATTCCAACCCTCTTCAACCCCCCCACTACTCATCTTTGCACTAGCCCACCTTTCTGCCAACAGTCGCTTATATCTCCCCCGAACTTCCTCCTCCCTTAGTTTATACAGTTTCACCTCCCTCTTACTTGTTGTTGCCACCTTCCTCTTTTCCCATCTACCTCTTACTCTAACTGTAGCTACAACTAAATAATGATCCGATATATCAGTTGTCCCTCTATAAACATGTACATCCTGGAGCCTACCCATCAACCTTTTATCCACCAATACATAATCTAACAAACTACTTTCATTACGTGCTACCTCATACCTTGTATATTTATTTATCCTCTTTTTCATAAAATATGTATTACTTATTACCAAATCTCTTTCTACACATAGCTCAATTAAAGGCTCCCCATTTACATTTACCCCTGGCACCCCAAATTTACCTACATAACATTTTTACCCACTTTAGCATTGAAATCCCCAACCACCGTTACTCTCACACTTGATTCAAAACTCCTCACGCATTCACTCAACATTTCCCAAAATCTCTCTCTCTCCTCTACACTTCTTTCTTCTCCAGGTGCATACACGCTTACTATAACCCACTTTTCACATCCAATCTTTATTTTACTCCACATAATCCTTGAATTAATACATTTATAGTCCCTCTTTTCCTGCCATAGTTTATCCTTCAACATTATTGCTACTCCTTCTTTAGCTCTAACTCTATTTGAAACCCCTGACCTAATCCCATTTATTCCTCTCCATTGAAACTCTCCCACCCCCTTCAGCTTCGTTTCACTTAAAGCCAGGACATCCAGCTTCTTCTCATTCATAACATCCACAATCATCTCTTTCTTATCATTTGCACAACATCCACGCACTTTCAGACTTCCCACTTTGACAATTTTCTTCTTCTTATTCTTTTTAGTAATCTTTACAGGAAAATGGGTTACTAGCCCATTGTTCCCGGCATTTTAGTTGACTTTTACAACACAAACACGCATGGCTTACGGAGGAAAGATTCTTATTCCACTTCCCCATGGATATAAAAGGAAAAGTAATAAGACCAAGAACTATTAAGATAAAATCAAAGAAAACTCAGATGAGTGTGTATAAATAAACGTGTACATGTATGTGTAGTGTGACCTAAGTGTTAACTTAAGATCACTAAATCATTTTAAATTAGTAATACACACTTAAAATTGTTCTGTTATAAACTGTACTTTTTTATTTTTTTTCCTACCCCCCTACTATAAATTATATTAATTATAACAAAAAATTCTACCTCCTTTTTATAATAATACATAATTAAAATTCACCACTTAGTAACCTATATCTAGTTTTAAGTAGTCTGTAAGCATTAACATTAATTTACCCAAAATGCTCATGCATGCTATTGGCTGCCTTTGTGCTTCACAGTATTTTATTACATGTAAGCTATACATTGTATACTATGCAAAGAAATAAAAATTTTGAATTTAGAATTTTAATTTCACTCTTTATTTTCCTATTTCATTCATACCACACATTAATCTTAATTCATAAAAAACTGCTATCAAATTATTTGTTTAATAATTTTCAGTGATGAAGGTAGTTCAAATGAAGATGGAATGATGGTTCGTGACATCTTCTTCTCATCTCGGGAGAACATCAACTTCATCCATGAATTATTTCGCCAAGCTTTGTGTCTCAGTTTCCGCTATGCGGCAATCATGAAGACCGTCATATTTACGTACAAGGACTGGATACAGATGAATGTAAGCATTAAATTGTTTCACATGTATGCCTTTGTATACAGCAGGGTCTCGCTTTACAACGTTTCACCTTATGGCATTCCGCTACAACAGACATTTCAAATTATGACCAAGAGTCTCTATATGGCTCCCCACCTGACTTTCTAATATGGTCACTGCGGGGTCACCCGGTTTGTTTACGTTCTCCGTGAGCACAACTCTCCATTATGTCTGGAAACTTTCCAAAATTTCAAGTGTTTGAAAGTTATTTCATATTTTATATATACAGTGGAACCTCGATACTCAAGCTTAATTCATTCCAGAAGGCTGTTCGAGTGCCAATCCGTTCAAGTATCAAACAAATTCTTCCCAACCAATTTTCTTTTTGTAAAGTAAAGTAAAATTTATTTCATTGCAAAGGTTAAAGTGTGTAATTACAATTTTGATTTGCTATGTACAAAGATAGCCACTATCAGGCTGAGGCATTTTGGGCAAATTAATCCTAATACATAGCAACTAATTAAAACTGGATAAGATAATAGAACATAGTAACTATACTTAAAACTAGACAAGAAGTAGTGGTTAACTGTTTTACAGTCATATTTAAACTTAATACAAGTGAGAGGTAGTAAGGTGGAGTAGGGCTTGGTAAAATAATCTTGAAATTGCACACAAAATCTACCTTAAAAGTAATGGTGTAGGTGGTAATATTTTATGGATTGGCAGAATTAAAAGCCAGGAGGTCACATAATAAAACTAATTAGCAGATGTTTTGGCTGATTTGGTTAATATTGAGAGATAAGATGATTTTTTAGCAAAGTCCTAAATTTATAAACTGTCGGGGGATCCTTGACCTGTTCCAGTAGCGAGTTCCAGATCTTCGGGCCCTTTATGTGCATAGCGTTCTTGCATAGTGAGAGACTGACTCGAGGGATGTTGAAGAGTGCCTTATGCCTTGTATTGTGGCTGTGCATTCTGTTGTAACTGTCAAGGGGTAGTTTTAGGGGAAGGTTTACAGTGGAGTTTAATGTTCTGTATATGATGGTAGGATTGCTGGTGTCTTTTGTCTGTCTCATAAACATGCAAGATTATAGGTACGTCTTGCTACTTCTACTTACACTTAGGTCACACTAAACATATATGTACACATTTATTTATACACACTCATCTGAGTTTTCTTTGATTTTATCTTAGTTCTTGTTCTAATTACTTTTCCTTTTATATCCATGGGGAAGTGGAATAAGAATCTTTCCTCCGTAAGCCATGCGTGTTGTAAAAGTCAACTAAAATGCCGGGAACAATGGGCTAGTAACCCATTTTCCTGTAAAAATTACTAAAAAGAATAAGAAGAAAATTGTCAAAGTAGGAAGTTTGAATGTGCGTGGATGTTGTGCAGATAAGAAAGAGATGATTGTGGATGTTATGAAAGAGAAGAAGATGGATATCCTGGTTTTAAGTGAAGCAAAGCTGAAGGGGGTGGGTGAGTTTCAGTGGAGAGGAATAAGTGGGATTAGGTCAGGGGTTTCTAATAGAGTTAGAGCTAAAGAAGGAGTAGCAATAATGTTGAAGGATAAGCTATGGCAGGAAAAGAGGGACTGTAAATGTATTAATTCAAGGATTATGTGGAGTAAAATAAAGGTTGGATGTGAGAAGTAGGTTATAGTAAGTGTTTATGCACCTGGGGAAGAGGAAAGTATAGAGGAGAGAGAGAGATTTTGGGAAATGTTGAGCAATTGCGTGGGGAGTTTTGAACCAAGTGTGAGAGTACTTGTGGTTGGGGATTTTAATGCTGAAGTGGGGAAAAATGTTGTGGAGGGAGTAGTAGGTAAATTTGGGGTGCCAGGGTAAATGAAAATGGGGAGCCTTTAACCCTTTCAGGGTCCAAGGCCCAAATCTGGAGTCACGCACCAGTGTCCAAGAATTTTCAAAAAAAAAATTTGTTATCTTTTCTTATGAAATCGTAGAGAATCTTTTTGTGAAGGTAATAAAACAAAAAGTACGAAATTTGGTGGAAAATTGACGAAATTATGCTCTCGCAAATTTTGATGTGTCAGCGATATTTACGAATCGGCGATTTTGCCGACTTTGACTCCCATTTTAGGCCAATTACATTATTCCAATCAACCAAATTCTTAGCTATTTCACTAGTATTACTTCTATTCTATCGATTGAGCACAAGAAATCGCCAAGTCAACTGTTTCAACTACAAAATAAAGTGATCGGAAATTGTTAATTTGGCCAATTTAACACAAAGTTCAAAATATTCCAATTTCAAAATAGGGTCCAGAATGAACAATGTAGGCATTCCTGGCACTAAACTAACATTTCCTCTGTTCATTAGTTATGTTTTGAGGCTTTACAAATAAATTCCATTTTGATTTTTTATTCACATAATGAATTTTTATTCACACCAAAAAATAGAAGATTTACTGTTATGCAATACTGTAATAATTGTATAAATATCATCACCATATTTGTGAATGTATATTAGACCCACCAGCTGACGTGTATTAGACGTGTGAGGTCGTTTGTTTACTCTTGAATATCGGCAAAAATTTAACATTTCTGCTACTTTGAGCTCAGTTTCAAGCCATTTCCAGTGCTAAAACCAATCAAAATCATCTCTATTTCTGTAATATGTCTTCCATTCTATCAAATGAGACCAAGAAATCGCAAATACAACTATAAAAAACATACGAAAAAACACTGCAAAGTTGCTGTTTTAATCGAAAAATCATGATTTAATTTTTTTTCTCTCATTATACACAGTGTGCTGCAGGATCTGTTTTATGTGGTGCACACATGCCACATAGATGTATTCTCTCATATCTAGGCCCAAATGTACCACTCACAGTTTATCAGAGTGAGCTGAGCTCATGGCGTAGATCTACGGTTTGGACCCTGAACATAAAGCCATAGATCTACGGGACGGACCCTGAAAGGGTTAATTTAGTTATGTGTAGAAAGAGGTTTGGTAAAAAGTAATACATATTTTATGAAAAAGAGGATAAATAAATATACAAGGTATGATGTAGCACGTAGTGAAAGTAGTTTGTTAGATTATGTATTGGTGGATAAAAGGTTGATGGGTAGGCTCCAGGATGTACACGCTTATAAAGGGGCAACTGATATATCGGATCATTATCTAGTTGTAGCTACAGTTAGAGTAAGAGGTAGATGGGATAAGAGGAAGGTGGCAACAACAAGTAAGAGGGAGGTGAAAGTGTATAAACTAAGGGAGGAGGAAGTTCGGGTGAAATATAAGCAACTATTGGCAGAAAGGTGGGCTGGGGCAGGTATGAGTAGTGGGGGGTTGAAGAGGGTTGGAATAGTTTTAAAAATGCAGTATTAGAATGTGGGGCAGAAGTTTGTGGTTATAGGAGGGTGGGGGCAGAAGGAAAGAGGAGTGATTGGTGGAATGATGAAGTAAAGGGTATGATAAAAGAGAAAAAAGTTAGCTTATGAGAGGTTTTTACAAAGCAGAAGTGTTATAAGAAGAGTAGAGTATATGGAGAGTGAAAGAAAGGTGAAGAGAGTGGTGAGGGAGTGCAAAAGGAGAGCGGATGATAGAGTGGGAGAGGTACTGTCAAGGAACTTTAATGAAAATAAGAAAAAAAATTTTGAGTAAGTTAAACAAGTTAAGAAAGCCTAGGGAACAAATGGATTTATCAGTTAAAAACAGAGAAGGGGAGTTAGTAGATGGGGAGATGAAGGTTTTGGGTAGATGGCGAGAATACTTTGAGGAACTTTTAAATGTCGACGAAGAAAGGGAGGCGGTAATTTCATGCACTGGCCAGAGAGGTATATCATCTTTTAGGAGTGAAGAGCAGGATGTGAGTGTGGGGGAGATTCATGAGACATTACGTAGAATGAAAGGGGGTAATGCAGCTGGAACTGAAGGGATCATGAAAAAAATGTTAAAAGCAGGGGGGACATAGTGTTGGAGTGGTTGGTATTTTTATTTAATAAATGTATGAAAGAGGGGAAGGTACCTAGGGATTGGCGGAGAGCGTGTATAGTCCCTTTATATAAAGGGAAGGGGATAAGAGAGATTGTAAAAATTATAGAGGAATAAGTTTACTGAGTATACCAGGAAAAGTGTACAGTAGGGTTATTATTGAAAGAATTAGAGGTAAGACAGAATGTAGGGTTGCGGATGAGCAAGGAGGTTTTAGGGTGGGTAGGGGATGTGTAGATCAAGTGTTTACATTGAAGCATATATTATTATTTTTTTTTTTATTATTAACACACTGGCCGATTCCCACCTAGGCAGGGTGGCCCAAAAAAGAAAAACTTTCACCATCATTCACTTCATCACTGTCTTGCCAGAAGGGTGCTATACACTACAGTTTTTAAACTGCGACATTAACACCCCTCCTTCAGAGTGCAGGCACTGTACTTCCCGTCTCCAGGACTCAAGTCCGGCCTGCTGGTTTCCCAGAATCCCTTCATAAATGTTACTTTGCTCACACTCCAACAGCACGTCAGGTATTAAAAACCATTTGTCTCCATTCACTCCTATCAAACACGCTCATGCATGCCCGGTGGAAGTCCAAGCCCCTCGCACACAAAACCTCCTTTACCCCCTCCCTCCAACCTTTCCTAGGCCGACCCCTACTCCGCCTTCCTTCCACTACAGACTGATACACTCTTGAAGTCATTCTGTTTCGCTCCATTCTCTCTACATGTCCGAACCACCTCAACAACCCTTCCTCAGCCCTCTGGACAACAGTTTTGGTAATCCCGCACCTCCTCCTAACTTCCAAACTACGAATTCTCTGCATTATATTCACACCACACATAGCCCTCAGACATGACATCTCCACTGCCTCCAGCCTTCTCCTCGCTGCAACATTCATCACCCATGCTTCACTCCCATAAAAGAGCATTGGTAAAACTATACTCTCATACATTCCCCTCTTTGCCTCCAAGGACAAAGTTCTTTGTCTCCACAGACTCCTAAGTGCACCGCTCACCCTTTTCCCCTCATCAATTCTATGATTCACCTCATCTTTCATAGACCCATCCGCTGACACGTCCACTCCCAAATATCTGAATACATTCACCTCCTCTATACTCTCTCCCTCCAATCTGATATCCAATCTTTCATCACCTAATCTTTTTGTTATCCTCATAACCTTACTCTTTCCTGTATTCACTTTTAATTTTCTTCTTTTGCATACCCTACCAAATTCATCCACCAACCTCTGCAACTTCTCTTCAGAATCTCCCAGGAGCACAGTGTCATCAGCAAAGAGCAACTGTGACAACTCCCACTTTATGTGTGATTCTTTATCTTTTAACCCTTTGACTGTTTCCGACGTATAAATACGTCTTACGAGCCAATGTTTCTGACGTATTTATACGCATAAATTCTAGCAGCTTCAAATCAAGCAGGAGAAAGCTGGTAGGCCCACATGTGAGAGAATGGGTCTCCATGGTCAGTGTGCACCATATAAAAAAAATCGGGGAGCCAGTGGTGCATTGTGGGAATGCCATTTCAGTTGTCCTTTTTCAGCATGTCTAGCGGTAAGAAATATGTGATTCCCCAGCAAATCTGGGACTCTTCTCTTCCCAAGTGATGCTCTAACACAGATGGAAGTGTCAGTGAAGATCAATTTCATGATTTGGAGGAGTTTGAGACCAAAAGCAATGGAGGAGGAGGAGGGGACGAAGAGGAGGAGGAGGAGGAGGAGGAGGAGGGAAGGAAGAGGAGGAGGAGGAGGAGGAGGAGGAGGAAGAAGAAGATGTAATAATATTGTTCCCTTGAAGCAAGAAAAAAAAAAAGTCCACCCCATGACAGTGACAAGATAAGGGGAGATAACATCTGATAAGAGCTGACTTTGATGAGCGTAAAGGAGGGTAATATTACATGACCATCGCCCTCCCTTTGTTTTTGCTGGTACACAAACATTTGTCTGTCTGTCAAGCTCCCTGTCTGTCCATCTAGCTCTCTGTCTCAGAGAGAGCCACAAGACTGTGTCATCACGTTTACTCACATCTTCAAGCAGAGTATAGCACTTTGTCTGGATTTCTTGGGTTATCCTAGGTAATTTACACTATGTATACTTGTATTTATGTGTACCTGTGAGACAGAGATAGGCAGACAGATAGAAAGAGAGACAGATTGAAAGATATAGAATGAGGGAGAAAGATAATTAGATAGAATGGAGGAGGGGAAGCAGCATCCGACCCCATTGTTTTGACAGGCGGTAGGGGTAGTGACTAATGAGACAATATGTCACTTTGACAGCTGCCGACTTCTGACTCAAAACAATTATAAGCCACACACTCGCACACAAGACAAGGAGGAGGAGAAGGAGGAGGAGGAGGAGGAGGAGGAGGAGGAGGAGGAGGAGGAGGAGAAGGAGAAGGAGGAGAAGGAGAAGGAGGAGAAGGAGAAGGAGAAGGAGGAGAAGGAGGAGGAGGAGAAGGAGGAGGAGGAGAAGGAGGAGGAGGAGAAGGAGGAGGAGGAGAAGGAGGAGGAGGAGGAGAAGGAGGAGGAGGAGGAGGAGGAGAAGGAGGAGGAGGAGAAGGAGGAGGAGGAGGAGAAGAAGGAGGAGGAGGAGGAGAAGGAGGAGGAGGAGGAGGAGAAGGAGGAGGAGGAGGAGGAGGAGGAGGAGGAGGAGGAGGAGAAGGAGGAGGAGGAGGAGGAGGAGGTGGAGGAGGAGGAGGAGAAGGAGGAGGAGAAGGAGGAGGAGAAGGAGGAGAAGGAGGAGGAGAAGGAGGAGGAGGAGGAGAAGGAGGAGGAGAAGGAGGAGAAGGAGGAGGAGAAGGAGGAGGAGGAGGAGGAGGAGGAGGAGGAGGAGAAGGAGGAGGAGGAGAAGGAGGAGGAGGAGAAGGAGGAGGAGGAGGAGGAGAAGGAGGAGGAGGAGGAGGAGGAGAAGGAGGAGGAGGAGGAGAAGGAGGAGGAGAAGGAGGAGGAGGAGGAGGAGAAGGAGGAGGAGGAGGAGGATTGTTTGTTTGTTTGTTTTTGTAAACAAGTTTTGTAAACAATATATTGATAATTATGTTTGTGTGCTTATTGTGTTGTATACAACGAGTGTATATATATACATTGCACCTTACTTTGGTCTCATAGGCCACATAATTTATGTGAAAAAATAAAATAGTGAAAAAAACAAAAAACCTTCAATTACAAGTAAACTAAAGTTTACCGGGTGAGCGGCAGTCGCCGCTGTTGCCATACGCGGCTCATTTTCTGCAAACTTCACGGCTCTATATCTCGGTAAGTACCAATGGCAAAAATTTTTTTTTGGACTAAAACACTCAGAAAAATAATCTTAACATTTTCATAAGAAAAAATAATTTTTTTTTTTTTTGAATATTTGGCGACATAGAATGACAGTTTCAGAGAGGGGCCTGAAACAGTCAAAGGGTTAACTCCACGCCTCTTGCCAAGACCCTCGCATTTACTTCTCTTACAACCCTGTCTATAAATATATTAAACAACCACGGTGACATCACACATCCTTGTCTGAGGCCTACTTTTACTGGGAAATAATCTCCCTCTTTCCTACATACTCTAACTTGAGCCTCACTATCCTTGTAAAAACTCTTCACTACTTTCAGTAACCTACCTCCTACACCATACACCTGCAACATCTGCCACATTGCCCCCCTATCCACCCTGTCATACTCCTTTTCCAAATCCATAAATGCCACAAAAACCTCTTCAGCCTTATCTAAATACTGTTCACTTATATGTTTCACTGTAAACACCTGGTCCACACACCCCCTACCTTTCCTAAAGCCTCCTTGTTCATCTGCTATCCTATTCTCCGTCTTACTCTTAATTCTTTCAATAATAACTGTACCATACACTTTACCAGGTATACTCAACAGACTTATCCCCCTATAATTTTTGCACTCTTTTGTCCCCTTTGCCTTTATACAAAGGAACTATGCATGCTCTCTGCCAATCCCTAGGTACCTTACCCTCTTCCATACATTTGTTAAATAATTGCACCAACCACTCCAAAACTATATCCCCACCAGCTTTTAACATTTCTATCTTTATCCCATCAATCCCAGCTGCCTTACCCCCTTTCATTTTTACCTGCTGCCTCACGAACTTCCCCCACACTCACAACTGGCTCTTCCTCACTCCTACAAGATGTTATTCCTCCTTGCCCTATACACGAAATCACAGCTTCCCTATCTTCATCAACATTTAACAATTCCTCAAAATATTCCCTCCATCTTCCCAATACCTCTAACTCTCCATTTAATAACTTTCCTCTCCTATTTTTAACTGACAAATCCATTTGTTCTCTAGGCTTTCTTAACTTGTTAATCTCACTCCAAAACTTTTTCTTATTTTCAACAAAATTTGTTGATGACATATCACCCACTCTCTCATTTGCTCTCCTTTTACATTGCTTCACCACTCTCTTAACCTCTCTCTTTTTCACCATATACTCTTCCGTCCTTGCATCACTTTTACTTTATAAAAACTCATATGCTAACTTTTTCTCCCTTACTACTCTCTTTACATCATCATTCCACCAATCACTCCTCATCCCTCCCGCACCCTCTTTCCTGTAACCACAAACTTCTGCAGAACACTCTAATACTACATTTTTAAACCTACCCCATACCTCTTCGACCCCTTTGCCTATGCTCTCATTAGCCCATCTATCCTCCAATAGCTGTACTGATGCTTCTATTCTCCTTGTATCCCATCTGCCTTTTACTCTCAGTGTAGCTACAACTTTAACCCTTTGACTGTTTCAGGCCCTTCTCTGAAACTGTCATTCTATGTCGCCAAATATTCGAAAAAAAAAAAAATTATTTTTTCTTATGAAAATGTTAGGAATATTTTTACTAGTGTTTTAAGCCTAAAAAAAAATTTTTGCCATCAGTACTTACCGAGATATAGAGCCGCAAAGTTTGCAGAAATTGACGTGCGTACGGCAACAGCGGCGACTGCCGCCCACCCGGTATTCTTTTATTTACTCTAATTCAAAGGTTTCTTGCATTTTTCAATATTTTTCTTTTCCAGGTAACTTATGTGGCCTGTGAGACCAATGTAAGGTGCATTGTTCAAATATACACTCATTATTTACAACACAATAACAGAACAAACTTTATCACTATTAGTTTGTGTATACACTTTGTTTACACAAACAAACAATACAAAACAATGTTTATTACTATTGTTCCATAATATATATACATATGTACAGTCACTAACCACGTTCCTAGAACTGCTGCAGCTTGTGGAACTCTTTGAAACATGGGTATATGCAGAGGGGCACTTCACACTCCTCACACATAAAACGAGTGTCTCTGCGTGTTTGTGGGCGTTTTGTGGTATGCATACATACATAACACCTCTTCTGAGCATTTTTCTTGGCAGTAGTAGGAGGCAGTTGTATGGGGTAGTGATCACCAGGCCTCAAACGAGATGACGTCTGTGGGCGCTGGTCTATTGCAGGAGTTGCTCCTTTGTACTTTGCAATTATTTGTCTGATTACTGACAGGCAAAATTCACCATATTTTGGTGTTTTGTTGGTCTTCAACTTGTATATGTTATAAGCATTTAGCATAGAGATATCAACAAGATGGAAAAAAAGTTTGATATACCACTTATAACTCTTGCGTACACAGTCTGCAAACCCAATCTGCATGTCACATTTGTCCACTAAGCGCATATTGAGGTTGTAGTCCATGACAGCTGCAGGCTTTAGAATGGGTTCATTGGTCTCTCTGTTGTCCCTGCCACTGGGTACCATTTCGTTTGTGTGAACTGATGTCAACAATGTGACATCACGTTTGTCATGCCACCGAAATGCCATGATGTCATTGGCAGCAAAGGCTTGCACCTCACCTCTGCGAGTGCCAGCGTCGAACCTTGGCATATGTTTGCGATTACCACGCACTGTGCCACACACGTCTGTCAAGTTCACTCGCAAGAAATCACTGAGTAAGGGGCTTGTGTACCAGTTATCAGTAAATAACATATGCCCCTTACCAAGATATGGTTCCATCATTGTTCGAACCACATCACCAGAGATACCCAATAACTTCATGGTATCTCTCAAAGTATTACTGCCAGTGTACACAATAATATCTAAAACAAGACCACTTCTGCAATCACACAGTACAAATAGCTTTATACCAAAGCGTTTCCTCTTGCTTGGTATATATTGCTTGAATGAGAGTCTTCCTTTGAATAAAATCAAGGACTCATCAATAACAAGCTTCCTGAAGGGATAAAAATACATGCAGCACTTTTGTTTCAGGTACATAAACACATTTCTTATCTTATATAACCTGTCGCTTCTGTCAGGCCTGGTTTTGTCTGAAAAGTGTAACATACGCAACAGTATCAGGAAACGATTGACACCTATAATGTCACTAAAACCTGGAGTTGAAATCAGGCGATCTGTTGTCCAGTATGTGGTGACAGTGTGCTTATACACATGTGGCATAAGCATTATTGTGGCAAAAAACAGGTACATCTCTGCCACAGTTGTCTCCTTCCACTTGTGTAGCCGTGATTTTGGTGAGAGAATTGTATTTGCCATGGTGTATTCACAGTATGTGTTGGTTTCCCTGACAATGATGTCCATCAGGGGTTCATCGAAGAATAACTCAAAGCAGTCCAGTTCACTGGCATTGTTCCCAAGTGGACAAGATGGCTTTATTCCACTTTGTGTTTCATCAAAGTCATGGGGACTGGGAACAAACTCGTCACCGTCCTGCCAATCCCAGATGCGGTCTGCTGGTGGGGTCTGGATATTGTACCGTGGTTGTGGCTGTGCAGGTTGTGGTGGTGCAGGTTGTGGCAGTGTGGGGTAGGGTGAGGCTGGTTGTTCTGCTGAGTCAGCCGCATGGCTAGTAGCGTGGCCCGGTGATGGTGCCACATGGGCCGTGCCACCCTCACTATCACCACCACTGCCTCCTCCCTCACTGTCACCATTCATACCCATCGTTACAATATCGTCATCTTCACTATCAGGTCGTGGTGTTGGGCCACGGGATGTGCTCCCAGAGTTTCTCCTTCCCCTTGGAACAACATATGAAACACTACCAGACCGCATGCTACGTCGTACATACTGGCGCTTCACTGGGGAATATTCACTCTCACTGTCACTAGAACTGCTTTCAATGACCTTGAAATCACTATCACTATCACTGCTATCATCAGGGTGTTGTACACGACCAAATAGTTTCCTCTTTCGTCCTGGTACAGGCGAAGGTGAATGTGAACAAGCCGGCACAGCACCAGAGGTCGAAGGTTGTGGGTCATCTGGGTTTTCGTCACTATTTACGTTATCCTGGGCACTTTTTTCGGTAACACTCACTTGAAAACCCTTGAATTCACTGTCACTGACATTTTCATCGCTGTTAGAGCTATCACTTGGGAACAAAAGACCTCCAATCCGCCGAGGAGTGAGGAACTTCTTACCGAGAGGCATGGTGAAAATGGACTGACAACATGGCGTTCCCACAATGCACCGCTAGGTCCCAGATTTTTTTCACAGGGTGCACACCGACCACTGAGACCCATTCTCTCCCGTGTAGGCCTACCAGGCCTTTGGCGCGCGATTTGAAGCCGCTAGAATTTGTGCGTATAAATACGTCAGAAACATTGGCTCGTAAGACGTATTTATACGTCGGAAACAGTCAAAGGGTTAAAGTGATCTGATATATCTGTGGCCCCTCTATAAACATGTACATCCTGAAGTCTTCTCAACAGTCTTTTATCTACCAATACATAATCCAACAAACTACTGTCATTTCGCCCTGCATCATATCTTGTACGTATACTTATTTATCCTCTTTTTCTTAAAATTTGTATTACCTATAACTAAACCCTTTTCTGTGCAAAGTTCAATCAAAGGGCTCCCATTATCATTTACACCTGGCACCCCAAACTTACCTACCACACCCTCTCTAAAAGTTTCTCCTACTTTAGCATTCAGGTCCCCTACCACAATTACTCTCTCACTTGGTTCAAAGGCTCCTATACATTCACTTAACATCTCCCAACATCTCTCTTTCCCCTCTACATTCCTCTCTTCTCCAGGTGCATACACGCTTATTATGACCCACTTTTCGCATCCAACCTTTACTTTAATCCACATAATCCTTGAATTTACACATTCATATTCTCTTTTCTCCTTCCATAACTGATCCTTCAACATTATTGCTACCCCTCCCTTAGCTCTAACTCTCTCAGATAATCCAGATTTAATCCCATTTATTCCCCCTAACAAAACTCCCCTACCCCCTTCAGCTTTGTTTTGCTTAGGGCAAGGACATCCAACTTCTTTTCATTCATAACATCAGCAATCATCTGTTTCTTGTCATCCGCACTACATCCACGCACATTCAAGCATCCGAGTTTTTTAAAGTTTTTCTTCTTCTCTTTTTTAGTAAATGTTTACAGGAGAAGGGGTTACTAGCCCATTGCTCCTGGCATTTTAGTCGCCTCATACGACACGTATGGCTTACGGAGGAAAGATTCTTTTCCATTTCCCCATGGACAATAGAAGAAATAAAGAAGAGCAAGAGCTATTTAAAAAAAGGAGAAAAACCTAGATGTATGTACAGTGGTCCCTCAATTATCGTCCTTAATCCGTTCCTGGAAGTAGGACTATTATCGAAATAGATGATTTTTGAACCAATTTTCCCCATAAGAAATAATGTAAAACCAATTAATTCGTTCCAGACACCCAGAAGTATCAACAACAATTTTTTTTTTTACCTCAAAGATAGATTTACATGCGCAAAAGAATGAACATTAAACATGACAGTTACCTTTATTGAAGGCTGTTGTTGATGAATGGAAGACAGTGAGGAGGAGAGAGGGAAGAGAGGTTATTGTTTGGAAGGGGAATCCCCCTTCATAAGGACTCTAGGTCACTTCAGGGGTTACTTCTCTAGCATGAATATAGATTTACATGCAGAAAAGAATGCCAAATAAATGGAAAGCACTAATAAAATGTATAAATGAACATTGGCAATAGGGGTAGTTGATGAGTGGAATGGTCTGCCTAGTAGGGTGATCAAAGCTGAAACATTGGGTAGTTTCCAATTTAGGTTGGATAAATACATGAGTGAGAAGGGTTGGATTTGAGTTGGACTTGCACCTGAGCTTATTGCTTGGGTAGCATTTGTTCTGTTAGTGGGTTGGATTTGTGAAGGACCAGCCTAGTATGGGCCAACAGGCGTACTGCAGTGTTCCTCCTTTCTTATGTTCTTATTGAAGACTTGTTTGTGTGAGGGAGGGATGGTAAGTTTATTGTTGGATAATATGACACTAATATCAACTCTGCGGCTTATTTATCTATCACAATTCAACTAATATGACATAATAAACAATATTAATAACATAGAAACATGGAATATACTCTAGAATGAATAAAATAAGTCATTACGTATGTCACAAGAGGTGTTGTGTTGTGTTGTTGTTGGGTATATAAGGGCCACTGAGAGTAAGCCGTCCATAATGGTGGTGAAGCAGCAGCTGAGGCGGCGGTGTTTTCTGTAGCCCTATATAACTCCAACAACATTAGAGGAGTTGGTAGAATCGCTGAATCACTAAAGAAGGAACCCTCTACCACCATCACTATGACCTTCTACCACTATTACAACTGTTACCACCATCACTATTACCTTCTACCACCATCAACCACTGCCACAACTGCTTCCACTCTACCACCACCACCTTTGTATTTTTCTAAAAAAAATTTCATAAATTATATGTGTTTTTTACATTCTTTACCAAAAGGCTGGCACTAGAAGCTTTCTTTGGAGCCAAGGTATCTTATTTAGCACTTGCAAGCACTAAAATCAATGGAATATTATGAAATATTTCGTAGGAGCAAGTGAGGGGACCATCACTCACTGGTAAACAATGGCACACTGGCTGGGAAGACAGGCCCAGGCGGCTCAGAGTGTGAGTACACGTCCCAGACGCAGGATGATTAGCGAGTTAATGGACCATTTGCGAGCCAGTGTTTAGACGAAATAATGGGACTACGTATTTCCGAAATTGACGACTTTCAGGCCAGACGATTATTGAGGGACCACTGTATATATATATATATATATGCATGTGCGTGTCTGTGAAGTGTGACCAAATGTAAGTAGGAGTAGCAAGATATCACTGTTATCTAGCATGTTTATGAGACAGAAAAAGACACCAGCAATCCTACCATCATGTAAAACAGTTACAGGTTTCTGTTTCACAGTCATCTGGCAGGGCAGTAGTACTTCCCTGGGTGGTTACTGTCTACCAACCTACTACTATTTTATGTTATTTATACTTTTGTCTTTTCTTTTCTAATTTTTTTCTTTTCTACTAACATTTGTGGCCTCTGAGACCAATACTGTACATAATGTATATATACACACTCACTGTATTGAACACAATAACCGCACTAGTTATTATTTTAATATTGTTTACCAGTATTGTGTACAACAATAAACATGCACAAATGTTGTGTATTACTAATTTTCTATTTATTATTATTTTTTTATTATTAACACACTGGCCCATTCCCACCAAGGCAGGGTGGCCCAAAAAAGAAAAACTTTCACCATCATTCACTCCATCACTGTCTTGCCAGAAGGGTGCTTTACACTACAGTTTTTAAACTGCAACATTAACACCCCTCCTTCAGAGTGCAGGCACTGTACTTCCCATCTCCAGGACTCAAGTCCGGCCTGCCAGTTTCCCTGAACCCCTTCATAAATGTTACTGTGCTCACACTCCAACAGCACGTCAAGTATTAAAAACCATTTGTCTCCATTCACTCCTATCAAACACGCTCACGCATGCCTGCTGGAAGTCCAAGCCCCTTGCACACAAAACTTCCTTTACCCCCTCCCTCCAACCTTTCCTAGGCCGACCCCTACCCCGCCTTCCTTCCACTACAGACTGACACACTCTTGAAGTCACTCTGTTTCGCTCCATTCTCTCTACATGTCCGAACCACCTCAACAACCCTTCCTCAGCCCTGTGGACAACAGTTTTGGTAATCCCTCACCTCCTCCTAACTTCCAAACTACGAATTCTCTGCATTATATTCACACCACACATTGCCCTCAGACATGACATCTCCACTGCCTCCAGCCTTCTCGCTGCAACATTCATCACCCATGCTTCACACCCATATAAGAGCGTTGGTAAAACTATACTCTCATACATTGCCCTCTTTGCCTCCAAGGACAAAGTTTTTTGTCTCCACAGACTCCTAAGTGCACCACTCACCCTTTTCCCCTCATCAATTCTATGATTCACCTCATCTTTCATAGACCCATCCGCTGACACGTCCACTCCCAAATATCTGAATACATTCACCTCCTCCATACTCTATTTTCTATTATATATTTATCTATGTACAGCCACTGGACATGTTTCTAGAACTGCTGCAGTCTGTGGAAGTCCTTGAAACAAGATATCATGCACAGAGATACCTTTCATGCCTCGCACATAAACCAAGTATCTTTGTTGCCTTCGTTTTGTTTGTGCACAGACAGCACATCTCTTCTGAGCCTATTTCTTCTTAGTTCCAGGAAGCTTTATTAGGAAGTGATAACCTTCCCTCCTCAGATGCTTGGGTATTTCCTGAGGAGTTCGAGGACGGTTATGTATAGCGGATGTTGTTACCTGGTGCTTCATTATGAGTTGTCTGACAACAGACAAGCAAAATTCACCATACGGTGGTCTGTTCCCAGTCTTCATTTGGTACATATTATATGCATTGAGCATTAAAATGTCCATGAGATGGAAGAAAAGTTTCATGTACCACTTGTAACTCTTACGAACACAATCCACAAAGCCAATCTGCACGTCACATTTGTCAACCAAACGCATATTTTGTATATAATCAATCACTGGTTTTTGAATACAGTGGTCCCTCGTTTTTCGTAATTAATCAGTTCCTGGAAGTGTGACTATTATTGAAATTTACGATTTTTGAATAAATTTTCCCCATAAGAAATAATGTAAATACAATTAATCCATTCCTGACACCCAGAAGTATTAAAACAAAAAATTTTTTTACATGAAATATAGATGTAGTACATAAACAGTACAATGGGACATGATGAATGAAACATTAACAGCATAAAACTTACCTTTATTGACGATTCTTCTTAGTGTATGGAAGACTGGAGGAGGAGACAGATTACATTAGTTACTCATTGGAAGGGGAATCCCCTTCCATCAACACCTTAGGTACCAAGTGCTTTTCTGGGGTTATTTCTATTCTCTGTTTCTTAATGCCACTAGGACCAGCTTGAGAGTCACTGGAGTCCTGTCTCGCAAAATAACTGTCTAGAGAGCTCTGTTTCTGGCGTCTCTTTAACACTTCCCTAAAATGGGCCAAGACTTTGCCACTGTACATGTTGCCAACATGGCTTGCAATAGCCTTGTCAGGGTGATGTTTCTCCATAAATCTTTCCATCTTACCCCACATTTCAAAAATCTTAATTGCTGAAGAAGGCAACTTCTTCCATCTCTCTTCCTCCTCCTCTGCAGCAAGATTCTGAGCTGCAATCTGTTCCTGTTCCTGCTGAAGCTCTTGCAGCTCCTTAGTGGTGAGCTCTTCATTATGGTCTTCCACCAACTCTTCCACTTCCTCCAAACTCACATCCAACCCCATGGAACTCCCCAGTGCCACAATAGATTTAACAACTGACATAGGCTCATCAGGGTCAGCCCCAAACCTTTCAAAATTGGCTCTTGTGGACACAATCTGGCTACAATTTTCTCCAAGCAGAGTTCAAAGTCCTGGTAGTCACTCCCTCCCAAACCTTACCTATAATAGGCTTATGCAATGGAGGATACTGAAGTGTTTTTTCCAAAAATCTCTTAGGGTCAAGTGAGTGTCTGAGGCCACATTAAAGCACCTTTGAAACATTGCTTTGGTGTAGAGTTTTTTAAAGTTTGAAATGACCTGCTGGTCCATGGACTGGAGGAGAGGAGTGGTATTCGGGGGCAAGAACTTTACTGTGATGAACCCAAACTCCTCCAAAATTAGGTCATCCAAGTTTGGAGGATGAGCAGGTGCATTGTCCATTACTAGCAGGCACTTGACTTCCAGCAGGCATGCGTGAGCGTGTTTGATAGGAGTGAATGGAGACAAATGGTTTTTAATACTTGACGTGCTGTTGGAGTGTGAGCAAAGTAACATTTATGAAGGGATTCAGGGAAACCGGCAGGCCGGACTTGAGTCCTGGAGATGGGAAGTACAGTGCCTGCACTCTGAAGGAGGGGTGTTAATGTTGCAGTTTAAAAACTGTAGTGTAAAGCACCCTTCTGGCAAGACAGTGATGGAGTGAATGATGGTGAAAGTTTTTCTTTTTCGGGCCACCCTGCCTTGGTGGGAATCGGCCGGTGTGATAATAAAAAAAAAAAAAAATTCTTCACACTAGGGCCGAACACTTCATTGAACCACTCAACGAAAATTTCCCTCGTGACCCATGCCTTATTATTAGATTTCCAAAACAATCACAATTTACTCTTCATAACATTGTTTTTCTTGAACACTATGGGATTTTCAGAATGGTACACTAGTATCGGCTTCACTCTGAAATCCCCACTTGCATTAGCACAGAACATAAGCGTCAGCCTGTCTTTCATAGGCTTGTGTCCTGGCGGTCCCTTTTCCTCCTGAGTAATGTAGGTTCTCTTTGGCATTTTCTTCCAGAAAAGGCCTGTTTTGTCACAATTGAACACTTGTTCAGGTTTCAGTCCTTCATCCTCTATGTACTCCTTGAATTCACTTACGAATTTTGTAGCTGCAATTTTGTCTGAACTGGCAGCCTCACCATGCCTTATCACACTGTGTATACCACTACGGTTCTTAAATCTCTCAAACCAACCTTTGCTGGCCTTAAATTCGCAAATATCAGTACTCGTTGCAGGCAATTTCTTTACCAGATTGTCATGCAACTGCCTAGCCTTTTCACAAATAATCGACGTCATAAAACTATCTCCTGCTAATTGTTTCTTGTTTATCCACACCAATAATAAGTTCTCAACATCTTCGAGTACTGGTGATCTCATTTTTTTCAGCATATTTACCCCCTTTGCAACAACAGCTTCCTTAATTTCCTTTTTCTTGGCCATGATGGAAGCTATGGTTGTGTGGGGTTTGTTATGCATCCTGGCCAGTTCGGCCACACGTACGCCACTTTCATATTGTTCAATGATGTTTTTCTTAAATTCAGTCGTATTTCTTACCTTCTTTACCAAAGGCTTGGCACTAGGAGCTTTCTTTGGAGCCATGGTAGCTTATTTAGTAGTTGCAAGCGCTAAAATGAATATAGTATTATGAAATATTTTGTATGAGCAAGTGAGGGGACCGTCGCTCACTGGTAAACAATGGCACACTGGCTGGGAACGGCTCAGAGCCGTGTGTACGCTTCCCAGACGAATGACTATTCGCGAGTCAAACTACGATTAGCGAGCCAATGTTTTGACGAAAATAATATTACGATTTTCGAAAATTACGACTATCGAGCCTTACGATTATCGAGGGACCACTGTACATTCATTGGTCACTCTATCAACTTTGCCACTGTCTTTTATTTCGTTAGGGTGAATGGTTGTCAACAATGTGACATCTCGATTGCCATGCCACCGTAATGCCATGATGTCATTGGGAGTAAACATTTGCACCTCACCAGCACGCGTGCCTGCGTTGAACCTGGGCATGTGTTTACGATTAGAACGCACTGTGCTACACACATCTGTCATGTTCACTCGCAAGAAATCACTGAGTAAAGGGCTTGTGTACCAGTTATCAGTATATAATGTAGGCTCCTTACCAAGATAATGTGCCATCATGTTTCTCACTACGTCACCGAGATACCCAATAACATCCTGGTATCTTTTAATGTTTTACTTCCCCGTGTGTAAAATAATATCCAATACCAGGCCAGTGTCACAGTTACAGAGTACAAACAGTTTTATACCAAAGCATTTCCTCTTGCTCAGTATATACTGCTTGAATGACTGTCTACCTTTGAACAAAATCAAAGACTCATCAATCACAAGATTCTTTAATGGATAAAAGTACATGTTGAACTTTTGTTTCAGATACATAAAAATATTTCTAGTCTTGTATAACCTGTCACTTCTGTCATGCCTGGTTTTGTCAGAGAAGTGCAACATACATAAGAGTAAGATAAACCTATTCACTGGGATGATTTCACTGAAGGCCAGGGTACAAATTAGCCGATCTGTGGACCAGTATGATTTTATATTATGCTTATAGATATGAGGCATAAGCATTATTGTTGTAAAGAGCAAATACATTTCAGCCACAGTTGTCTCTTTCCACTGGTGTAGTGTTGACTGTGGTGATATGATCGTATTTGCCATGGTGTACTCAAAATACCTATTACTTTCCCTGACAATAGTTTCCGTCAAGGGCTGGTCAAAGAATAGTTCAAAGAATTCCAGTTCATTTGCAGTGTTCCCAAGGGAACAAGCTGGTAGTATTCCACTTTGAGAGTCGTCAAACTGATGGGGAGTGGGAACAAAATTGGAATTTTGCTGCCAATCCCAGATGTGGTTTGCTGGTGGATACTGGACATCATAAGCTGGTTGTGGTTATATTTGTAGTTGTAGTTGGGGTGTGGTGGTGGATGACGCTCTACTTTGTCCTTGATCTGACGAGTCAGCGGTGTGGGTCCCAGCCTGGGCTGGTGAGTCATGCATGGCCGTGGCACTACCACCACCACCGCTATCACCACCAATGCCACCACCTACTGATGCCTGTGGTCTATCCATGCCAAGTGTAGCCACATCATCCTCACTGTCACTGCCTATTCCTGGTGTAGGGCCATGGGATATACTCCGGGATGTTCTCCAGGATGTACTCCGTTTCCTGGGCACTGGGTAGGAAACACTACCAGAGCACATGCGGCGGCGTATATACCAACGCATCACTGGTGAATATGATTCATCACTATCACTACTCGAATGATCATCGAGAGCAATAAAATCACAATCCACATAACTATCATCATTATTATTCAAGTCTGAGGCCTGGCCACGCGAAAATATTAGTTTTCTCTTGCGACGAGGCACAACTGAACGTCACTGAGATGTGCCCACACCAGAGGTAGAAGGTTGAGGATCGTCAGGATTTTCTGCACTATTTTCGATATCCTGGTCATTGCTTTCGGTCACTAATCGATCAAAGCCATAGAATTCTTCTTTTCCACTTCCATCAGGGTCAGAACTATCAGTTAGGAAGAGGAGAGTCCCAGCTCACCTTGGAGTGAGAGCTGCCTTACCATGAGGCATGGTGAACAAAGCTTGCTGAGGCGGGGTTCCCACAATGCCATGTGGACGCCTAGAATTTTTGTTTACAGCGCACACACACCACGCAGACATGGTGTGTATGCCTTCTCGCTCTAAATTTGACACCGCTAGAATTTTGGCATAGTTCTACGGTTTGAGCCCTCAATGTAAAGCCGTAGAACTACGGCACGGACCCTGAAAGGGTTAAGAGTGTATATCACAGTTAGCCCTTTACTATGCTGTGTGTTCTCTAATATAAGTATGTACCCAGGAGGGGTTAAGAGGAAGGTACTTTATCTCTTATCCTCTAGCGGTAACTTCATACCTCCCATTGGACCACTTGGTATTATGCCAAATATTATTCATTCTGGAATAGTTGCCATGTTTCTGTGTTATTTATATTTAGATGGACATGAGGGATATCAAAGAGTGTTTTGTGTCTTGTGTTATGCAAATGCATTCTGTTGTAGTTTTCAAGGAGTTCGAGAGGAGGGTTAGTATTGGAGAATAATGGTCTGCGTACAGTGCTCGTCATGGCATTATACCCCCCCTCCCCCACACGTACTAAAACACAAACACATACCATGAAAGAATATTATGTATGTTTGCACACTTACTGAGGTTTTAACCGTTTCAGGGTCCCCAGGCCCTCTCAGAGACTTGTTCTAAGGGTTGCCAAAATTTAAAAAAAGAAAAAAAATATTTTTTCTTATGAAAAGGTAGTTTTTTTTTTTCTAAACATTATAGGCTAAACAAAAAAATTTTACCGTCAATACTTACCGAGATATGGAGGCATTAAGTTGACAGAAAATGCTCCGTATATGGTAACATCGCCGACTGCCATCACCCGGTATTATTTTATTTTGTTTTTAGGTACTATTTTCTATTATTTTTTAATTTTTTTTTCCAAGTAACTTCTTTGGCCTGGGAGACCAATATGAGCACTATTTCATAAGTTTTTTTAGTAGGTTGGTAGACAGCAACCACCCAGGGAAGTACTACCGTCCTGCCAGATGACTGTGAAACAAAAACCTGTAACTGTTTTGCATGATGGTAGGATTTGCTGGTTTCTTTTTCTGTCTCATAAACACGCTAGATAACAGGGATATCTTGCTACTCCTACTTACACTTTGGTCACACTTCACAGACACGCACATGCATATATATATATACATACATCTAGGTTTTTCTCCTTTTTCTAAATAGCTCTTGTTCTTTTTTTATTTCTTCTATTGTCCATGGGGAAGTGGAAAAGAATCTTTCCTCCGTAAGCCATGCGTGTCGTATGAGGCGACTAAAATGCCGGGAGCAATGGGCTAGTAACCCCTTCTCCTGTATACAATTACTAAAAAAGAGAAGAAGAAAAACTTTATAAAACTGGGTTGCTTAAATGTGCGTGGATGTAGTGCGGATGACAAGAAACAGATGATTGCTGATGTTATGAATGAAAAGAAGTTGGATGTCCTGGCCCTAAGCGAAACAAAGCTGAAGGGGGTAGGAGAGTTTCAGTGGGGGGAAATAAATGGGATTAAATCTGGAGTATCTGAGAGAGTTAGAGCAAAGGAAGGGGTAGCAGTAATGTTAAATGATCAGTTATGGAAGGAGAAAAGAGAATATGAATGTGTAAATTCAAGAATTATGTGGATCAAAGTAAAGGTTGGATGCGAGAAGTGGGTCATAATAAGCGTGTATGCACCTGGAGAAGAGAGGAATGCAGAGGAGAGAGAGAGATTTTGGGACATGTTAAGTGAATGTATAGGAGCCTTTGAACCAAGTGAGAGAGTAATTGTGGTAGGGGACTTGAATGCTAAAGTAGGAGAAACTTTTAGAGAGGGTGTGGTAGGTAAGTTTGGGGTGCCAGGTGTAAATGATAATGGGAGCCCTTTGATTGAACTTTGTATAGAAAGGGGTGTAGTTATAGGTAATACATATTTTAAGAAAAAGAGGATAAATAAGTATACACGATATGATGTAGGGCGAAATGACAGTAGTTTGTTGGATTATGTATTGGTAGATAAAAGACTGTTGAGTAGACTTGAGGATGTACATGTTTATAGAGGGGCCACAGATATATCAGATCACTTTCTAGTTGTAGCTACACTGAGAGTAAAAGGTAGATGGGATACAAGGAAAATAGAAGCATCAGGGAAGAGAGAGGTGAAGGTTTATAAACTAAAAGAGGAGGCAGTTAGGGTAAGATATAAACAGCTATTGGAGGATAGATGGGCTAATGAGAGCATAGGCAATGGGGTCGAAGAGGTATGGGGTAGGTTTAAAAATGTAGTGTTAGAGTGTTCAGCAGAAGTTTGTGGTTACAGGAAAGTGGGTGCAGGAGGGAAGAGGAGCGATTGGTGGAATGATGATGTAAAGAGAGTAGTAAGGGAGAAAAAGTTAGCATATGAGAAGTTTTTACAAAGTAGAAGTGATGCAAGGAGGGAAGAGTATATGGAGAAAAAGAGAGAAGTTAAGAGAGTGGTGAAGCAATGTAAAAAGAGAGCAAATGAGAGAGTGGGTGAGATGTTATCAACAAATTTTGTTGAAAATAAGAAAAAGTTTTGGAGTGAGATTAACAAGTTAAGAAAGCCTAGAGAACAAATGGATTTGTCAGTTAAAAATAGGAGAGGAGAGTTATTAAATGGAGAGTTAGAGGTATTGGGAAGATGGAGGGAATATTTTGAGGAATTGTTAAATGTTGATGAAGATAGGGAAGCTGTGATTTCGTGTATAGGGCAAGGAGGAATAACATCTTGTAGGAGTGAGGAAGAGCCAGTTGTGAGTGTGGGGGAAGTTCGTGAGGCAGTAGGTAAAATGAAAGGGGGTAAGGCAGCCGGGATTGATGGGATAAAGATAGAAATGTTAAAAGCAGGTGGGGATATAGTTTTGGAGTGGTTGGTGCAATTATTTAATAAATGTATGGAAGAGGGTAAGGTACCTAGGGATTGGCAGAGAGCATGCATAGTTCCTTTGTATAAAGGCAAAGGGGATAAAAGAGAGTGCAAAAATTATAGGGGGATAAGTCTGTTGAGTGTACCTGGTAAAGTGTATGGTAGAGTTATAATTGAAAGAATTAAGAGTAAGACGGAGAATAGGATAGCAGATGAACAAGGAGGCTTTAGGAAAGGTAGGGGGTGTGTGGACCAGGTGTTTACAGTGAAACATATAAGTGAACAGTATTTAGATAAGGCTAAAGAGGTCTTTGTGGCATTTATGGATTTGGAAAAGGCGTATGACAGGGTGGATAGGGGGGCAATGTGGCAGATGTTGCAAGTGTATGGTGTAGGAGGTAGGTTACTGAAAGCAGTGAAGAGTTTTTACGAGGATAGTGAGGCTCAAGTTAGAGTATGTAGGAAAGAGGGAAATTTTTTCCCAGTAAAAGTAGGCCTTAGACAGGGATGTGTGATGTCACCATGGTTGTTTAATGTATTTATAGATGGGGTTGTAAGAGAAGTAAATGCGAGGGTCTTGTCAAGAGGCGTGGAGTTAAAAGATAAAGAATCACACACAAAGTGGGAGTTGTCACAGCTGCTCTTTGCTGATGACACTGTGCTCTTGGGAGATTCTGAAGAGAAGTTGCAGAGATTGGTGGATGAATTTGGTAGGGTGTGCAAAAGAAGAAAATTAAAGGTGAATACAGGAAAGAGTAAGGTTATGAGGATAACAAAAAGATTAGGTGATGAAAGATTGAATATCAGATTGGAGGGAGAGAGTATGGAGGAGGTGAACGTATTCAGATATTTGGGAGTGGACGTGTCAGCGGATGGGTCTATGAAAGATGAGGTGAATCATAGAATTGATGAGGGAAAAAGAGTGAGTGGTGCACTTAGGAGTCTGTGGAGACAAAGAACTTTGTCCTTGGAGGCAAAGAGGGGAATGTATGAGAGTATAGTTTTGCCAACGCTCTTGTATGGGTGTGAAGCGTGGGTGATGACTGTTGCAGCGAGGAGAAGGCTGGAGGCAGTGGAGATGTCATGTCTGAGGGCAATGTGTGGTGTGAATATAATGCAGAGAATTCGTAGTTTGGAAGTTAGGAGGAGGTGCGGGATTACCAAAACTGTTGTCCAGAGGGCTGAGGAAGGGTTGTTGAGGTGGTTCGGACATGTAGAGAGAATGGAGCGAAACAGAATGACTTCAAGAGTGTATCAGTCTGTAGTGGAAGGAAGGCGGGGTAGGGGTCGGCCTAGGAAGGGTTGGAGGGAGGGGGTAAAGGAGGTTTTGTGTGCGAGGGGCTTGAACTTCCAGCAGGCATGCGTGAGCGTGTTTGATAGGAGTGAATGGAGACAAATGGTTTTTAATACTTGACGTGCTGTTGGAGTGTGAGCAAAGTAACATTTATGAAGGGATTCAGGGAAACCGGCAGGCCGGACTTGAGTCCTGGAGATGGGAAGTACAGTGCCTGCACTCTGAAGGAGGGGTGTTAATGTTGCAATTTAAAAACTGTAGTGTAAAGCACCCTTCTGGCAAGACAGTGATGGAGTGAATGATGGTGAAAGTTTTTCTTTTTCGGGCCACCCTGCCTTGGTGGGAATCGGCCGGTGTGATAATAAAAAAAAAAATAATAACTGCACAAAACACTTTGTCCATATATTGTTTATAATTGTTGTTTACACACACAAACGATATAAAATGTTGTTTATTACTATTTTTCTATATTTTATATGCACATATACAGTCACAGGGAATGTTTCTAGAAGTTCTGCAGCCTGTGGAAGTCTTTGAAACATGGTGTCATACACAGTGGTGTTTTACTCTCCTCACACGTAAAACGAGTGTGTCTGCATTGTTGTGGGCGATTTTTTTTTTTTGTATGTGCACAGACGTAACACCTCTTCTGAGCCTTTTTCTTGAAACCAATAGCAGGCAGTTTTACTAGGAAGTGATCACCATGCTTCAGACAAGAAGGTAGTTGTTGATAATTTAGTGGGCGGTCTATTGCAGGTGTTTTTCCTTTGTACTTGAATACTATTTGTCTGATGACAGACAAACAGAATTTGCCATATGGTGGTTTGTTTCTGGTCCTCATCTTACACATATTATAAGCATTGAGCATGGAAATGTCCAGAAGATGGAAAAAGAGTTTTATGTACCACATATAACTCTTGCGAACACAATCAGCAAACCCAGTCTGCATGTCACATTTGTCCACTGAGCGCATATTGAGGGTGTAATCAATCACAGCTGCAGGTTTTAGAATGGGTTCATTGCTCTCTCTATGCTGCCTGCCAGTGTTTGTCATTTCGTTAGGGTGAACTGATGACACCAGTGTGACATCTCGTTTGTCATGCCACCGAAATGCCATGATGTCATTGGCAACAAATGCCTGCACCTCACCTCTATGAGTGCCAGCATCAAACCTGGGCATAAGTTTACGATTTGCATGCACTGTGCCACACACATCTGTCGTGTTCACTCGCAAAAAATCACTGAGTGAGGGGCTTGTGTACCAGTTATCAGTATATAATATATGCCCCTTACCAAGGTATGGTTCTATCATTGTTCTAACCACATCACCAGAGATGCCCAATAACTTCCTGGCATTTTGCAATGTATAACTTCCAGTGTACACAATAATATCCAATACAAGACCACTGTAACAATCACAAAGTACAAACAACTTTATACGAAAGCGTTTCCTCTTGCTTGGTATGTACTGTTTGAAAGAGAGTCTTCCTTTGAACAGAATCAAAGACTCGTCAGTTACAAGCTTCCTGAAGGGATAAAAATACATATTGAATTTCTCTTTCAGATACACAAACACATTCCTAATCTTATATAACCTGTCATTTCTGTCAGGCCTGGTTTTGTCTGAGAAGTGAAGCATACATAATAGTAGCACTCCCATTATATCACTGAAACCTGGAGTTGCAATCAGGCGGTCTGTTGACCAGTATGATTTCACGCTGTGCTTATACACATGTGGCATAAGCATTATTGTGGCAAAGAAAAGATACATCTCAGCCACAGTTGTCTCCTTTCACTTGTGTAGCCGTGAGCTTGGTGAAAGTATTGTGTTTGCCATGGTGTACTCGTAGTATCTGTTGCTTTCCCTGACAATAATTTCCATCAGGGGTTCGTCAAAGAATAACTCGAAACATTCCAGTTCAGTGGCATTGTTCCCCAGTGTACAACATGGCCGTATTCCACTTTGGCTTTTAACAAACTGGTGGGGATTTGGAACAAAATTGACAGCTTCCTGCCAATCCCAGGTGCTGTCTGCTGGTAGGTACTGGACATTGACAGGTGGTTGTGGTTGTGGAGGTTGTGGTTGTGGAGGCTGGTGTGGTGGGTGGGTGGGGGATGGTGGCCTTTGTTGTAGATCAGCTGAGGCAGCGGCGTGGGTGGCAGCGTGGGTGGCAGCATGGCCCACTGCTGGTGCCTCACAGCAGGCACCACCACTCCCACCACCATGCACATTTTCCATCCCAATTGCAACACTATCATCGTCATTTTCATTGTCTGTTCCTGTTGTACAGCCATGGGATGTACTCCGAGATGTACTCCTTCCCCTTGGAATAGCATATGGCACACTACCAGAGCACATATATCGTCGTATATAATGACGCTTCACTGGAGAATATTCCACTTCACTATCGTTACTGGAAGTGTTTTCAAGAGCTTGTAGTTCATATTCACTATCACTATCATCACCAATGCTCACATCTGAGTCTGGGATTTGGGCAAATAGGAGTTTCTTCTCAGATTCTGGTACAACTGAACGTGAACAAGACGGCCCAGCAGCAGAGGTGGAAGGCTGAGGGTCGTCTGGGTTTTCCTCACTATTACCGATATTATGGTCATTAGTTTCGGTCAAAACCTCACCAAAACCTTGAAACTCATCTTCACTGGCACTTGCATCTGTATTAGAACTGTCACTGGGGAACAAGAGTGTCCCAATTCGCCGAGGAGTGAGGAGCTTCTTACCGCGAGGCATGGTGAACAAAGCCACTGGGTCCCAGATTTTTTTTCTACCCCACACACTGACCACACACACCCATTCTCTCACATCTAGGCCTACCAGCCTTTTCCCGCAAGATTTGAAGGTGCTAGAATTTATGCATACTAGTACGTCAAAAACCCTGGCACGTAAGCCGTACTAGTACGGCTGAAACCCTGAAAGGGATAATACTTATTGCTGTGTCCTTTATGCTTAATCACGTCCCTCAGCCATGTAGGAAGACTCTCACACAAATTCTTGAGGGTTTGGGGAGGTATTTTATTCGATGCCTCACGTAGAGCAGCATCCAGCTGTGGGATGGAACTGATATCCTTACCCAGTAAACTTCGTTTCACTATTGACAAAAGGTTCTCAATAGGGTTTAAGTTTGGGGAACTGCTTGGCCAGTCATTAAAGAACCTCACTTCACAGTCCTTAAGCCACTGAACTACAGATTTGGTGGTATGGCACAGTGCACTATCCTGCATAAAAACTGTGGCCCCACACTTGTCAAATGCCTCAGGTGTTACACAATAACTCCAGGTAATTATACTGGTTCATATACTGGTTTTTGGAAAACACAATGAGTTTACCAACACTCTAAGTACTGAAACACCCCCAAACCATGGGTGTTTGGTGGTCCCACAGGTGTAGCGTGGGTCTAGCGGGTCACTATCTCTGGGCTGGTACACATGTTCACCACGGTTACAAGTAATGGTGACGGTTGCTTCATCACTCCAAAGTACTTCAGACCAGTGTTGAGGATTTCATTGAAGATATTTCTTTGCATAATCCAGCCCATTTTTCCTCTGTGGCTTGGAGAGGATTGGTTTCTTAACCTGGTGGTGACTACTGTAGCCAAGTTCTGACACACGTCTGCTTACAGTTCTTACAGACACCTCTGAGAGAAGATGTGGGTTCTTTTCTTTCAATTCTCTAGCAGTTATCTTAGAGTACTCTCTAACTGCTTCTTTAACACAGTTGAGGTATGAACAGATGTCTTCTTCAAGGCGCCAGGCTGAGGTTTGGCAGACAATATCTCGACACCACCACCAGCCTTGAAACGCTACCCCCAATTCCTCACTGAACACTCACAGATACTAACATTCTTCACTATTTCTTTTGTCTGGTGCCCATTTTGTGAAGCCCTATGTATAGCCTCAAAACCAAAGGGAACACCGGACAAAAGATGGGGTGGGTGAGAGAAAAAAGTACAACACTTCCTCTTACCACGGCAGCCATGTGAACGCTGAGGAGTCACTGTTATGTGTGGCGGCAGGCTGTGACGTCATGCTAATGGCTGCTTTCCGGCGTAATGCACTGATGAAAAAAGACCCCCCCCTGTATGATAGGCCTTTGATTTTCGTCACGGCATTATGCAGGGGCACTCGCCCGGCATAATGCTGTGACAAGCACTGTATGTAGTAGGCACAATAATATGAATGAGTATTTTGTATGTTAAGCAGGTTCAGGCTCTTAACCCTTAAACGGTCCAAACAGATCGACGTTCAAATTCGTAGTGCTACAAAAGTAGATCTACTTTTTTTTACAATTTTTCAAATACAGGGGACCCCCGCTTAGCGATCACCTCCCAATGTGACCAATTATGTAAGTGTATTTATGTAAGTGCATTTGTACGTGTATGTTTGGGGATCTGAAATGGACTAATCTACTTCACAATATTCCTTATGGGAACAAATTCGGTCAGTACTGGCACCTGAACATACTTCTGGAATGAAAAAATATCGTTAACTGGGGGTCCACTGTATAACAAAAAAAAAAGTAGATAAAAGTTTTTTTTACACATTTTCAAATGTAAAACAAAAAAGAAGATCTACATTTTTTTACATACTTTCAGATGTTGAAAAAACGTATATATACGTTTGGACCATTTAAGGGTTAAATACCCCACCACTATTTATAAGCTTGAACCTGATTAAGCACACGAAAAATAATCAAAGTTTGAAAAATCCTTAATTATGCAAAATAATGCACAGTTTAATAGAGAAAAACCTTAAATAGCAGAGTTACATGTACACAAACAACAGGAAGTGGGGAAAATTGGCGCGTGCAAAAAAATGGCACGGAATGTAAAAAATTGGCATGGCTGTGTTTGTTTGGCACCCGATTGTGTGTTCATGGCCAGTTGCAAAAATTTGGCGAATTTTTTCGGTTGTGGACCGATTTGTTCGTGTTCAGAAGTGTTCGTGACCAGAGGTTCCACTGTATGTTAAACAACCATGGTGACATTACACATCCCTGTGTAAGACCTACTTTTACTGGGAAGTAATCTCCCTCACTCGTACATACCCTAACCTGAGCCTCACTATCATCATTAAAACTCTTTACAACATTTAGTAACTTACTACCTATTCCATACACTTGCAACATCTGCTACATTGCTCCTCAATCCACTCTATCATGTGATGTATAATAAGAGAGTCCATTGTTTGAAGTTGGATGCATTATTCTGTGCTAGGGACATTTCTGAAAATAATAATATTTGTAGGGATACCAAAAGGGTTTCAACATGTAAGAAGCTTACTGCTACTACTTTGTAAAAAATTGCTATGATCTTAGAGTCCTCTCTGATGGTACTAGTGGTCAATTTTTGAAGGCATGACTCATGGCTTTGTAACGAATTGTTGTCTTTAACTACACTTGTAGTGTGACATTGTGATTTCTGGTTTTTGACCCTTTGTCATTTAAATATATACTGTTTTTCTCATTCAGATTTTTTTTTGCTTGGGCCTTTTCTTCAGATGCTTTTCTTTCAACTTTTCTTTCCCAAGTATAACAGATGAGACAGTCCAAACCCTTTCCACACACACATTTCCCAAGACAAGAAAGTGAAATGTTTTGTTGTGGGCCAGAATGTTCAATTTTAGGTACAGGTTTTAATTTTTTTTTTTTTTTTAAACAGGAATTAACTGAATTAGCTGGAAATAATCTAGCATGAGGCCACTTTGATAGACAAAAGAGTTCCCATTGAGAATAAAGTATCAAAGCTATAGATATGTTTAGTGGATTAAATATTAGTTTATTGTAAGACAGATGGAAACTTAGTAATTTATATACATTATTATAAATGTCTGCTTCAGGCCCCTGAGATGCCACCCTTTATGTTGGAGCCATTAGAAGGAGGAGCTAGTCCAAGGGATGATGGGCCAGTTACACAAGAAAATAACCAACAGAGACGTATGCGCAATGAATCTTACCTTGGAGCTGTCAATAAAGATATTCATATTCGGGCAGGACTTCAGGTATGAAGCTAATACCTGCATATTCACGTAATTCATTTTATATTTGGATTTGGTTTTATTAGTTTAAATTTTCATCTCAGAAATTCATATTTTTAAATTATCTTTTATGTATTATTCATAGATTTTTAGCAGTGCTGCATTAAATGCTAAGATAAGCCCTGTCATTTAAGAAATTTTATGCATCTAGCTTAGAGGGCATGTAATTTCTACAGAATGTTCTGCAAATCTTCATAACAAGTGCAGCAAACGTCTTCCTCCTGGAGGTTTCACCCGACTATCCACGTCTTCTTGACGAACAAGTAGAGGTGTGCAAGCACGTACTTAATATCTATCGTTACATGGTCATGAACACGCGCATGGAACAGAAAACATGGTAAATATAATATCAAGTGAAGTTATTGATATGCAGATACTTTTCGTTATACAGACTCTCCTCACTTAACGATGGAGTTCTGTTCCTAAGACCACGTCGGAAAACGAATTTGTCACTAAGTGAGGAGCATACTATTATGGTAGTGGGTTTGTGTCAACCATCTTTGATATTGTTTTAATGTCACCTTTGTACATTCATAACATTTCTGGTATACTATTAGATGTTTATACAGTAGTGTACTGTATATTGTAATAAACAGAATAAAGGAAATCAGCTCTAATATACATTATTTAGGTATGTATACTGGTCAGAGAGTCCGTCGTAAGTCCGAGTGGTCAATAAATGAGTACATCACTAAGTGAGGAGAGGCTGTACTAGTTCAACAAATTGAATGAATGTTTACTTATTCAGTATTTACTGGCTGTCTCCATTTCTATAGCAGACAATTCATATGCCTTCCCCACATATTTTATTTGCTGACAGTCTTTCTTTCTTATTTCCACCTCTACTTGTACATATGTTGTAGATTAAAAGGATTTAAATATTCTGATTACATAAAGTTATATTGTATATCTTCATTCTGTTCTTCCTTGGTATTCAGTCCTTAAACCTTATCTTATACCTAACCTCAGTGTATTCTTTTAATTTCATTAGGCATCATTAATTATTTTTTGGGTTGGGTGTAATGATACCAACACAGATATAGTGGACCCTCGGGTAACGGCGGCATCGGCTAACGCCAAAATCGGATAGCGGCAAATTTTTGCATCAAAATATTGGTGCGGCTAATGGCCAAGAACTTGGTTAAGGGCAGTCATCCTGAACGTGTCTGCCTGTCCGCCCGGCCTGAGCGCCTGAGCCGCCCTGCCTTCAGCTAGTGTGCCATTGTTTACAAGCCAGTGTGGACGATTCCACATTGTTTTTAGTGCTTGTAATTGCTAAATAAACCACCATGGGCCCAAAGAAAGCTTCTAATGCCTGTGGTAAAAAGTGTGAGAAATACTATTGAATTAAAGAAAGAGATAATTGCAAAGTACGAAAGTGGAGTGCGTGTCTCCGAGTTGGCCAGGTTATATAACAAGCCCCATTCAACCATGACTACTCTCTTGGCCAACAAAAAGGCAATCAAGGAACTGTTGATACGAAAGGTGCAAGTATGCTTACAAAACAGAGATCGCAAATACAGTGGACCCTCAACATTCGATACTAATCCGTTCCTGAGAGCTATCGAATGTCGAAAATATCGAAAGTCGAATTAATTTTCCCCATAAGAAATAATGGAAATCAAATTAATCCGAGCAAGACACTCAAAAGTATGGAAAAAAAAATTTACCACATGAAATATTAAGTTTAATGCAATAGAATAATTACAATAACAATAGATTAATAGCAATAGAATAATTGACACTTACCTTTAATGAAGATCTGGTGCTGATTGATGGGATGGGAGGAGGGGAGAGTGTGGATGGTGTTAGTGTTTCAAAGGGGAATCCCCTTCCATTAGGACTTGAACTGGGAGCCTCACCATGCCTTACCACACTGTGTATGCCACTACGATTCTTAAATCTTTCAAACCAACCTTTGCTGGCCTTAAATTCACTCACATCACCACTAGTTGCAGGCAATTTCTTTACCAAATCATCATGCACTCCGACACATGCACTCCACTTTCGTACTTTGCAATTATCTCTTTCGTCATTTCAATAGTCATTAGCACCTTTTTTCTTGAAGGGTTGGCACTAGAAGCTTTCTTGGGGGCCCATGGTTACTTATTTTGCAGAAACAAGCACCAAAAACAGTGATAATATGGAATGTACCGAATGTATCCTTAGATGTGCGCATACTGGCTGGCTTGTAAACACTGGCACACATGGGGCAGTTCAGGCCACATGTGGACATGTCTCGTACGAATCGTATCGAATGTCGGGTTTTCCATCGAATGTCGAGGCGAAATTTTTGCGTTAAAATGCATCGAATGCCGGATTTATCGAATGTCGGGTCCACTGTACTCGAAGATGTGGAGAGACTGTTGTTGGTGTGGATAAACGAGAAACGATTATCTGGAGATAGTGTTTCTCAGTCAGTAATATGTGAAAAGGCAAGGCAGTTGCATGATGATCTAATTAACTCTTTCACTGTTTCGGCCGTATATATACGTCTTACTAGCCAGTGTTTCGGATGTATATACAGTGGACCCTCGCCTAACAAACGCATCGCATAACGATAAATCCGCCTAACGAAGTGTTTGAGCGTAAAAATTTTGCCCCGCCTAACGATAAAAAACTCGCCCAACGTGATTCATCCGGGACCTGTCCACGCTGCCCCGTGGGTGCCAGTGTTTACAAGCTAGCCAGTGCAGTTGCATCTACGCATACATTCAGTACATGTCACATTATCCCAGTGTTTTTAGTGCTTGTAACTGCAAAATAAGTCACCATGGACCCCAAGAATGCTTCTAGTGCCAACCCTGGGGTAAAAAGGGCGAGAATTAGTATGGAATTGAAAGAAGAGATTAAGGAAATACATGCAAAGTGGGTTGAACTGCAAACCTTTATGGATGAAAATCACAATAACACAGCTATTGCAAGCCGTGCTGGTGACTATTACAATGACAATATTGTGGCCCAATTTAGGCAAATTTTAACGGAACCTGAGGTACAGAGCTCTATGGGCAGATTTGTTGTGCGACAGAGGTCTAGTGACTCTCAAGCTGGTCCTAGTGGCATTACAAGAAGAAGGGAAGTAACCCTGGAAAAGGACTTGCTACCTCAAGTCCTCATGGAAGGGGATTCCCCTTCCAAACAGTAACAACTTCCACCATCTCTCCTCCTCCCATCCCATCAATCATCACCAGATCTTCAATAAAGGTAAGTGTCATGTATTCTTTATTTAGTAGAGCAGTAATTGTGCATGTCTTCTTTTTGGGTGCATAAAAATGTATATTTCATGTGGTTAAAAATTTTTTTTTTCATAGGGGTGTCAGGAACAGATAAATTTGATTTCCATTATTTTTTATGGGGAAAATTAATTCGACTAACGATAATTTCAGCTAAGGATGAGCTCTCAGGAATGGATTAATATCGTTAGGCGAGGGTCTACTGTATACTCAATAATTCTAGCGGCTTCAGATCGAGCAGGAGAAAGCTGGTAGGCTCACGTGTGAGAGAATGGGTCTGTGTAGTCATTGTACACTACTTAAAAAAATCCTGCACCACGCAGTGCGTAATGAGAAAAAAAAAAATGGCGTTTTTGGATTAAAACACCAATTTTGAGGTGTATTTTCGTATAGTATTTATGGTTGTATTCTCGTTTTCTTGGTCTCATTTGATAAAATGGGAAACATATTACAGAAATAGAGGTGATTTTGATTAGTTTCATGATGAAAACAATCTTGAAATTGAGCTCAAAGTAGTGGAAATGTTCGATTTTTACCAATGTTCAAGAGTAAGCAAATCACACCACATGTCCAATACACATCAACTGGGGAGTCTAATATTCTTTTACTAGTGCATTGATCTTATTTATACCATTTTTATAATAATGCAGTAGTCTGCATAACAGTAAATCTTCTATTTTTTGTGTGAATAAAAATTCAAAATAGAAAGCAAGAGTAATGTAATAGGGGCCTGGAGATGTGATTAATGAACAGAGGATATGTTATTTTAGTACCAAGAATGTCTGCATTGTTTATTCTGGACACTATTTTGAAATTGGCATCTTTTTTAATTTGCATGAAATTGGCCAAATTGCCAATTTCTGACCACTTTATTGGGGAGTTGAAATCAGCAAATATGGGGTTTCTTTTACTCAGTTGATAGAAAAAATGGAGTTCTAAAGAAATAGCTATGAGTTTGAACGACTGGAACAATGGAATTGGCTGAAAATAGGGTTCAAAGTCGGCGAAATCGCTGATGCATATATATCGGCGAGATCGCTAACTTCGCAGGAACGTAATTCTGTAAGTTTTTGATCAAATTTTGTACTTTTGGTGTCATTACCATCGGGCAAAGATTCTCTATCATTTCATAAGATTTTTTTTTTTTTTTTTTTTTTTTTTCAAAAAATTTTGCAGCACCAGGAGACACTTTCGGATTTAGGGTTATGCCAGTCAAAGGGTTAAGAAAATGCCAGAAACTAGTGCTGATGTTAGTGAATTTAAGGCCAGCAAAGGTTGGTTTGAGAGATTGAAGAATCGTAGCGGCATACACAGTATTGTAAGGCATGGAGAGGCTGCAAGTTCTGACAAAAAAGCAGCTGAAAAGTACGTACAGGAGTTCAAGGACTATGTAAAGGCTGAACAATTAAAACCCCAACAAGTGTTCAGTTGTAATGAAACAGGCCTGTTTTGGAAGAAAATGCCAAACAGAAGCTACATTACTCAGGAGGAAAAGGCACTCCCAGGACACAAGCTTAATAAAGACAGGCTAACTCTCATGTTTTGTAGTAATGCTAATGGGGATTACAAAGTGAAGCCTTTACTCATATATCACTCTGAAACTCCCAGGGTGTTCAAGAAAAACAATGTCGTCAACACAAAATTGTGTGTGATGTGGAGAGCAAACAGTTAGACGTGGGTCACTAGGGACATTTTCCTTGACTGGTTCTGTGACGTGTTTGGCGCCACTATGAAAAAATATCTGGAAAATAAATTGTCGCTCAAGTTCCTCCTGGTAATGGACAATGCTCCTGCTCATCCTCACGACTTGCAAGAGCAAATTGTGGGGGAGTCGAGCTTCATCAAAGTGAAGTTTTTGCCTCCTAATACCACCCCTCTCCTCCAGCCCATGATCCACCAGGTCATTTCAAACTTCAAAAAACTGTACACCAAAGCAGTGTTTCAAAAGTGCTTTGAAGTGACCTCAGACACTGAATTGACCCTAAGAGAGTTCTGGAAAGATCACTCCAGTATCCTCAGGTGCTAATAAACCTTATAGGTAAGGTTTGGGAGGGAGTGACTTGCAGGACTTTGAACTCTGCTTGGAGAAATTGTGCCCAGAATGTGTACAAGAGAGGGATTTTGAAGGATTTGGGGCTAACCCTGAGGAGCCTATGCCAGTTGTGGAATCTACTGTGGCATTGGGGAAGTCCATGGGGTTGGAGGTTAGTGGCGAGGATGTGGAAGTGTTGTTGGAGGACAACAATGAAGAGCTAACCACTACAGAGCTGCAAGAGCTTCAGGTGCAACAGCAACAGATCACTGCTCAGGAATTTGCTTCAGGGGAGGAGGAAGAGAAATGGAGGAAGTTGCCTTCGTCAAAAATTAAGGACATTTGTGCAAAGTGGATTGAAGTGCAAACCTTCATGGATGAATATTATCCTGGCACAGCTGTTGCAAGCCGTATTGGCAACATGTACAATGACACACTTGTGTTTCATTTTAGAGAAATCTTAACCCTTTGACTGTCGCAGGCCCCTTTCTGAAACTGTCATTCTGTTGATAAATTTTTGGAAAAAAAAAAATTATTGTTTTTCTTATGAAATGATAGAGAATCTTTTCCCAATGGTAATGACACCTAAAGTACGGAATTTAGTCGAAAACTCATGGAATTAGGCTCCCGCGAAGTTAGCGGTCTCGGCGACATATATGCATCGGCGATTCCGCCGACTTTGAGCCCTGTTTTTGGCCAATTCCATTGTTCCAGTTGACCAAACTCATATCTATTTCCTTAAAACTCCATTTTTTCTACCAGTTGAGTACAAGAAACTTTCCATTTACCGAACTGAACTACCCAATAAAGTGGTCAGAAATTGGCAATTTGGCCAATTTCATGCAAATTAAAAAAGATGTCAATTTCAAAATAGGGTCCAGAATAAACAGTGTAGACATTCTTGGCCTTAAAATAACATATCTTCTATTCATTAGTCACGTCTCTAGGCCCCTCTTATATTACTATTGCTTTCTATTTTGATTTTTTATTCATACAAAAAAATACAAAATTTACTATTATGCAGACTACTGCATTATTGTAAAAATGGTATTAATAATATCAGTGCACTAGTGAAAGAATATTAACTCCCCAGGTGAAGTGTATTGGACATGTGGTGTGATTTGCTTACTCCTGAACATTGGTAAAAATCGAACATTTCCGCTACTTTGAGCTCAATTTCAAGGTCATTTTCATCGTGAAACTAATCAAAATCATCTCTAATTCTGTAATATGTTTTCCATTTTATCACAGGAGACCATGAAAATGAGAATACACCGATAAATACTATACAAAAATACACCTCAAAGTCGGCATATTACTCCAAAAAAACGGTCAGGTTTTTTTTCTCATTACGCACTGCGTGCTGCAGGATTTTTTTTATGTGGTGCACACTGACCACACAGACCCATTCTCTCACATGTGGGCCTACCAGCTTTCTCCCGCTTGATTTGAAGCCGCTAGATTGGATATCAGATTGGAGGGAGAGAGTATGGAGGAGGTGAATGTATTCAGATATTTGGGAGTGGACGTGTCAGCAGATGGGGTATATGAAAGATGAGGTGAATCATAGAGTTGATGAGGGGAAAAGGGTGAGCGGTGCACTTAGGAGTCTGTGGAGACAAAGAACTTTGTCCTTGGAGACAAAGAACTTTGTCCTTGGAGGTAAAGAGGGGAATGTATGAGAGTATAGTTTTACCAATGCTCTTATATGGGTGTGAAACATGGATGATGAATGTTGCAGCGAGGAGAAGGCTGGAGGCAGTGGAGATGTCATGTCTGAGGGCAATGTGTGGTGTGAATATAATGCAGAGAATTTGTAGTTTGGAAGTTAGGAGGAGGTGCGGGATTGCCAAAACTGTTGTCCAGAGGGCTGAGGAAGGGTTGAGGTGGTTCGGACATGTAGAGAGAATGGAGTGAAACTGAATGACTTCAAGAGTGTATCAGTCTGTAGTGGAAGGAAGGCGGGGTAGGGGTCGGCCTAGGAAAGGTTGGAGGGAGGGGGTAAAGGAGGTTTTGTGTGCGAGGGGCTTGGACTTCAAGCAGGCATGTGTGAGCGTGTTTGATAGTGAATGGAGACAAATGGTTTTTAATACTTGACGTGCTGCTCGAGCGTGAGCAAAGTAACATTTATGAAGGGATTCAGGGAAACCGGCAGGCAGGACTTGAGTCCTGGAGATGGGAAGTACAGTGCCTGCACTCTGAAGGAGGGGTGTTAATGTTGCAGTTTAAAAACTGTAGTGTAAAGCACCCTTCTGGCAAGACAGTGATGGAGTGAGTGATGGTGAAAGTTTTTCTTTTTCGGGCCACCCTGCCTTGGTGGGAATCGGCCTGTGTGCTAATAATAAAAAAAAAGTCAGAAACAGTGGCGCGTTAGACGTATATGTACGACCAAAACAGTCAAAGGGTTAAAGAGACGCTAGAAACAGAGAGCTCTGGACAGATACAGTGGACCCCCGCCTTTCGAACACATCACTTTACGTTAAATCCGCCATACAAAGCATTTGAACGCAAAAATTTTGCCTCGCCTCATGTTAAAAAACTAGCCTTACGTGATTCGTCCGGGACACGTCCAACATGTGGCCTCGGCTGCCCTGTGGATGCCAGTGTTTACAAGCCAGCCAGTGCGGTCGCATCCACGCATACATTCGGTACATTTCACCATATCCCAGTGTTTTTTGTGCTTGTAACTGCAAAATAAGTCACCATGGGCCCCAAGAAAGCTTCTAGCACCAACTCTGTGGTAAAAATGGTGAGAATTAGTATGGAAATTAAGAAAGATTTTGAAGGGTTTGGGGCTAACCCTGAGAAGCCTATGCCAGTTGTGGAATCCATTGTGCCTACTTCAAAGATTAAGGAAATGTGTGCAAAGTGGGTTGAAGTGCAAACCTTTATGGATGAAAATCACCCTAACACAGCTATTGCAAGCCGTGCTGGTGACTATTACAGTGACAATGTCCAGAGGCCAAATTTCAAAGTGCGCTCCAGGGTCCAAGAATTTTCAAAAAAAAAATTTTGTTATTTTTTATGAAATGGTAGAGAATCTTTTTCTGAAGGTAATAAAACAAAAAGTACGAAATTTGATGGAAAATTGACGAAATTATGCTCTCGCGAATTTTAATGTATCAGTGATATTTTTGAATCGGCGATTTTGCCGACTTTGACTCCCATTTTAGGCCAATTACATTATTCCAGTTGACCAAATTCTTAGCTATTTCACTAGCATTACTTCTATTCTATCGATTGAGCACAAGAAATCGCCAAGTCAACTGTTTCAACTACAAAATAAAGTGATCGGAAATTGGTAATTTGGCCAGTTTAACACAAAGTTCAAAATATTCCAATTTCAAAATAAGGTCCAGAATAAACAATGTAGGTATTCCTGGCACTAAACTAACATTTCCTCTGTTCATTAGTTACATTTAGAGGCTTTACAAATGAATTCCATTTTTATTTTTTATTCACATAATGAATTTTTATTCAAACCAAAAAATATGCAATATTATAATTGTATAAATATCATCACCACATTTGTGAATGTATATTAGACTCACCAGCTGGCGTGTATTAGACATGTGAGGTCGTTTGTTTACTCTTGAACATCGGCAAAAATTTAACATTTCCGCTACTTTGAGCTCAGTTTCAAGCCATTTCCAGTGCTAAAACCAATCAAAGTCATCTCTATTTCTGTAATATGTCTTCCATTCTATCAAATGAGACCAAGAAATTGCAAATACAACTATACATACGAAAAAACACTGCAAAGTCGCTGTTTTAATCGAAAATCACGGTCTCAGTTTTTTTTCTCTCGTTATACTCTCTGTGCTGCAGGATTTGTTTTATGTGGTGCACACATTCCACATAGATGTATTCTCTCATATATATTCAAGTTCAATTCAAGTTTATTCTCTATAAGGGGGTATAGTCCCAAATTTACCACTCACAGCTTATCAGAGTGAGCTGAGCTCATGGCGTAGATCTACGGTTTGGACCCTGAAAGGGTTAAAGGAATGGGAGGTACAGACCTCTATGGACAGATTTGTTGTGCGACAGAGGTCCAGTGACTCAAGCTGGTCCTAGTGGCATTAAAAGAAGAAGGGAAGTAACCCCGGAAAAGGACTTGCTACCTCAAGTCCTAATGGAAGGGGATTTCCCTTCTAAACAATAACTTCCACACACTCCCCTCCTCCCATCCCATCAATCATCACCAGATATTCAATAAAGGTAGGTGTCATGTATTCTATTCTTAGTAGAGTAGTAATTGTGCATGTCTTCTTCAGTTTGTGTGTATTAAAATTAATATTTCATGTGGTAAATTTTTTTTTTTTTCATACTTTGGGGTGTCTTGCATGGATTAATTTGATTTCCATTATTTCTTACGGGAAAAATTAATTCTCCTTAAGATAATTTCGACTTACGATGAGCTCTCAGGAGCGGATTAATATCGTAAGGTGGGGGCCCACTGTATTCTGTGCGACAGGGGTCCAGCGACTCTCAAGCTGGTCCTAGTGGCATTAAAAAACAAAGAAGGGAGGTAACCCCAGAAAAGAATTTGTTACCTGAAGTCTTTATAGAAGAGGATTCCTCTTCCAAACAATACTACACCTCCATCCTCTCCCCTCCTCCCGTCTCATCACTCATCAATAAGTGAACAATAAAAGTAAGAGTCATTTCAGTATTGTTTATTGTGCATGTCTTATTGTTTTCTGTGTAAGGAAATGTATATTTCATGTAAAAAACATTATTTTGTTTAATACTTTTGGGTGTCTGGAACAGATTAATTGAATTTCCTTTATTTCTTGTGGGGAAAATTAATTCGGCTAATGTCCAACGATAAGTCTGTTGAGTATACCTGGTAAAGTGTATGGTAGAGTTATTATTGAAAGAATTAAGAGTAAGACGGAGAATAGGATAGCAGATGAACAAGGAGGCTTTAGGAAAGGTAGGGGGTGTGTGGACCAGGTGTTTACAGTGAAACATATAAGTGAACGGTATTTAGATAAGGCATTTAGATAAGGCATTATAGTAGGTAAATTTGGGGTGCCAGGGGTAAATGTAAATAGGGAGCCTTTAATTGAGCTATGTGTAGAAAGAAATTTGGTAATAAGTAATACATATTTTATGAAAAAGAGGATAAATAAATATACAAGGTATGATGTAGCACGTAATGAAAGTAGTTTGTTAGATTATGTATTGGTGGATAAAAGGTTGATGGGTAGGCTCCAGGATGTACATGTTTATAGAGGGGCAACTGATATATCGGATCATTATTTAGTTGTAGCTACAGTTAGAGTAAGAGGTAGATGGGAAAAGAGGAAGGTGGCAACAACAAGTAAGAGGGAGGTGAAAGTGTATAAACTAAGGGAGGAGGAAGTTCGGGCGAGATATAAGCGACTATTGGCAGAAAGGTGGGCTAGTGCAAAGATGAGTAGTGGGGGGGTTGAAGAGGGTTGGAATAGTTTTAAAAATGCAGTATTAGAATGTGGGGCAGAAGTTTGTGGTTATAGGAGGGTGGGGGCAGGAGGAAAGAGGAGTGATTGGTGGAATGATGAAGTAAAGGGTGTGATAAAAGAGAAAAAGGTAGCTTACGAGAGGTTTTTACAAAGCAGAAGTGTTATAAGAAGAGCAGAGTATATGGAGAGTAAAAGAAAGGTGAAGAGAGTGGTGAGAGAGTGCAAAAGGAGAGCAGATGAAAGAGTGGGAGAGGCACTGTCAAGAAATTTTAATGAAAATAAGAAAAAATTTTGGAGTGAGTTAAACAAGTTAAGAAAGCCTAGGGAAAGTATGGATTTGTCAGTTAAAAACAGAGTAGGGGAGTTAGTAGATGGGGAGAGGGAGGTATTAGGTAGATGGAGAGAATATTTTGAGGAACTTTTAAATGTTAAGGAAGAAAGGGAGGCGGTAATTTCATGCACTGGCCAGGGAGGTATACCATCTTTTAGGAGTGAAGAAGAGCAGAATGTAAGTGTGGTGGAGGTACGTGAGGCATTACGTAGAATGAAAGGGGGTAAAGCAGCTGGAACTGATGGGATCATGACAGAAATGTTAAAAGCAGGGGGGGATATAGTGTTGGAGTGGTTGGTACTTTTGTTTAATAAATGTATGAAAGAGGGGAAGGTACCTAGGGATTGGCGGAGAGCATGTATAGTCCCTTTATATAAAGGGAAAGGGGACAAAAGAGATTGTAAAAATTATAGAGGAATAAGTTTACTGAGTATACCAGGAAAAGTATACGGTAGGGTTATAATTGAAAGAATTAGAGGTAAGACAGAATGTAGAATTGTGGACGAGCAAGGAGGCTTCAGAGTGGGTAGGGGATGTGTAGATCAAGTGTTTACATTGAAGCATATATGTGAACAGTATTTAGATAAAGGTAGGGAAGTTTTTATTGCATTTATGGATTTAGAAAAGGCATATGATAGAGTGGATAGAGGAGCAATGTGGCAGATGTTGCAAGTATATGGAATAGGTGGTAAGTTACTAAATGCTGTAAAGAGCTTTTATGAGGATAGTGAGGCTCAGGTTAGGGTGTGTAGAAGAGAGGGAGAATACTTCCCGGTAAAAGTAGGTCTTAGACAGGGATGTGTAATGTCACCATGGTTGTTTAATATATTTATAGATGGGGTTGTAAAAGAAGTAAATGCTAGGGTGTTCGGGAGAGGGGTGGGATTAAATTATGGGTAATCAAATTCAAAATGGGAATTGACACAGTTACTTTTTGCTGATGATACTGTGCTTATGGGAGATTCTAAAGAAAAATTGCAAAGGTTAGTGGATGAGTTTGAGAATGTGTGTAAAGGTAGAAAGTTGAAAGTGAACATAGAAAAGAGTAAGGTGATGAGGGTATCAAATGATTTAGATAAAGAAAAATTGGATATCAAATTGGGGAGGAGGAGTATGGAAGAAGTGAATGTTTTCAGATACTTGGGAGTTGACGTGTCGGCTGATGGATTTATGAAGGATGAGGTTAATCATAGAATTGATGAGGGAAAAAAGGTGAGTGGTGCGTTGAGGTATATGTGGAGTCAAAAAACGTTATCTATGGAGGCAAAGAAGGGAATGTATGAAAGTATAGTAGTACCAACACTCTTATATGGATGTGAAGCTTGGGTGGTAAATGCAGCAGCGAGGAGACGGTTGGAGGCAGTGGAGATGTCCTGTCTAAGGGCAATGTGTGGTGTAAATATTATGCAGAAAATTCGGAGTGTGGAAATTAGGAGAAGGTGTGGAGTTAATAAAAGCATTAGTCAGAGGGCAGAAGAGGGGTTGTTGAGGTGGTTTGGTCATTTAGAGAGAATGGATCAAAGTAGAATGACATGGAAAGCATATAAATCTATAGGGGAAGGAAAGAGGGGTAGGGGTCGTCCTCGAAAGGGTTGGAAAGAGGGGGTAAAGGAGGTTTTGTGGGTGAGGGGCTTGGACTTCCAGCAAGCGTGCATGAGCGTGTTAGATAGGAGTGAATGGAGACGAATGATACTTGGGACCTGACGATCTGTTGGAGTGTGAGCAGGGTAATATTTAGTGAAGGGATTCAGGGAAACCGGTTATTTTCATATAGTCGGACTTGAGTCCTGGAAATGGGAAGTACAATGCCTGCACTTTAAAGGAGGGGTTTGGGATATTGGCAGTTTGGAAGGATATGTTGTGTATCTCTATACGTATATGCTTCTAAACTGTTGTATTCTGAGCACCTCTGCAAAAGCAGTGATAATGTGTGAGTGTGGTGAAAGTGTTGAATGATGATGAAAGTATTTTCTTTTTGGGGATTTTCTTTCTTTTTTTTTTTGGGTCACCCTGCCTCGGTGGGAGACGACCGACTTGTTGAAAAAAAAAAAAAAAAAAATTTATGGATTTGGAAAAGGCGTATGACAGGGTGGATAGGGGGGCAATGTGGCAGATGTTGCAGGTGTATGGTGTAGGAGGTAGGTTACTGAAAGCAGTGAAGAGTTTTTACGAGGATAGTGAGGCTCAAGTTAGAGTATGTAGGAAAGAGGGAAATTATTTCCCAGTAAAAGTAGTCCTTAGACAAGGATGTGTGATGTCACCATGGCTGTTCAATATATTTATAGATGGGGTTGTAAGAGAAGTAAATGCGAGGGTCTTGGCAAGAGGCGTGGAGTTAAAAGATAAAGAATTGCACATAAAGTGGGAGTTGTCACAGTTGCTCTTTGCTGATGACACTATGCTCTTGGGAGATTCTGAAGAGAAGTTGCAGAGATTGGTGGATGAATTTGGTAGGGTGTGCAAAAGAAGAAAATTAAAAGTGAATACAGGAAAGAGTAAGGTTATGAGGATAACAAAAAGATTAGGTGATGAAAGATTGGATATCAGATTGGAGGGAGAGAGTATGGAGGAGGTGAATGTATTCAGATATTTGGGAGTGGACGTGTCAGCGGATGGGTCTATGAAAGATGAGGTGAATCATAGAATTGATGAGGGGAAAAGGGTGAGTGGTGCACTTAGGAGTCTGTGGAGACAAAGAACTTTGTCCTTGGAGGCAAAGAGGGGAATGTATGAGAGTATAGTTTTACCAACGCTCTTATATGGGTGTGAAGCATGGGTGATGAATGTTGCAGCGAGGAGAAGGCTGGAGGCAGTGGAGATGTCATGTCTGAGAGCAATGTGTGGTGTGAATATAATGCAGAGAATTCGTAGTTTGGAAGTTAGGAGGAGGTGCGGGATTACCAAAACTGTTGTCCAGAGGGCTGAGGAAGGGTTGTTGAGGTGGTTCGGACATGTGGAGAGAATGGAGCGAAACAGAATAACTTCAAGAGTGTATCAGTGTGTAGTGGAAGGGAGGCGGGGTAGGGGTCGGCCTAGGAAAGGTTGGAGGGAGGGGGTAAAGGAGGTTTTGTGTGCGAGGGGCTTGGACTTCCAGCAGGCATGCGTGAGCGTGTTTGATAGGAGTGAATGGAGACAAATGGTTTTTAATACTTGACGTGCTGTTGGAGTGTGAGCAAAGTAACATTTATGAAGGGGTTCAGGGAAACCGGCAGGCAGGACTTGAGTCCTGGAGATGGGAAGTACAGTGCCTGCACTCTGAAGGAGGGGTGTTAATGTTGCAGCTTAAAAACTGTAGTGTAAAGCACCCTTCTGGCAAGACAGTGATGGAGTGAATGATGGTGAAAGTTTTTCTTTTTCGGGCCACCCGGCCTTGGTGGGAATCGGCCAATGTGATAATAAAAAATAAAAAAAATATAACGTCCAAATCTGTTAAAGGCAAGCTCTCTGGAACAGATTAATGCCGTTACCCGAGGGTCCACTGTACTCAATTTTAGCCCCATACTGATACAGTGGACCCTCTGTTATCGGCCGTTCCTGTTATCGGCCAGCTCCGTGATCAGCCATCTTTCGGTGATCGGCCGTTTTGGACACATCCATCCGCCGGCTGGGGCCGCTTGCACGTCAGTTTGGCTGTGTCTCACGGTGCGTAAGGAAGCTTCTGCTCATATATTCAAACATTTTGCTTGTTTTCCATTGTTTTTTGTGTTGTTTTGTAGTGCAACTGTGAAATAAGTAACCATGGCTCCAAAGAAAATTCCTAGTAAGGTTCCTGTGGTAAAGAAGGTGAGAAACACCATGGAATTTAAGCGTGAAGTGTAGCAGGCCTGCAGGGAGTGTAGCAGGCATGCAGAGAGTGTATCAGGCATGTAGAGAGTGTAGCAGGCCTGCAGGGAGTGTAGCAGGCATGCATGAAGTGTAGCAGGCATGCAGGGAGTGTAGCAGGCATGCAGAGAGTGTAACAGGCATGTAGAGATTGTAGCAAGCCTGCAGGGAGTGTAGCAGGCATGCATGAAGTGTAGCAGGCATGCAGGAACTGTAACAGGCATGCAAGGAGTGTAACAGGGATGCAGAGAGTGTAACAGGCATGTAGGGAGTGTAGCAGACATGCAGGGAGTGTAGCAGACATGCAGGGAGTGTAGCAGGCATACAGGAAGTGTAGCAGGCATGCAGGAAGTGTAGCAGGCATGCAGGAAGTGTAGCAGGCATGCAGGAACTGTAACAGGCATGCAAGGAGTGTAACAGGGATGCAGAGAGTGTAACAGGCATGCAGGGAGTGTAGCAGACATGCAGGGAGTGTAGCAGACATGCAGGGAGTGTAGCAGGCATACAGGAAGTGTAGCAGGCATGCAGGAAGTGTAGCAGGCATGCAGGAAGTGTAGTGGGCATTCCAGAAGCCAGTGTTAGTTTTCAATAAAGGTATGTAATACTGATTTAATTGTTGAAAAAATTATTTTTTTGTGAATATTTTTGTCTGGAATGGATTAATTGTATTTACATTAATTCTTATGGGAAATATTATTTCAGTTTTTGGCTATTTCGGTTTTAGGGTAAGCTTCTGGAACGGATTACGGCATATAACTGAGGGTCCACTGTACCATCAAAATTAGTCACTACACACTGATACCACTACCAGTACCATCAAAATTAGCTTATACTCACCAATACTGATACTTAATTTTAGGTTGATACCATTGCCATCAAAATCAGCAGATACCACCAGTACTTATACTTTGGCACACCCCTACAATGCTCCTGGAATTGTAATTACCTCTTACGACACACATGACTTACGGAGGAAGCATTCTGTTCCACTTCTCCATGGAGGTAGGAAATAAAGAAGAACAAGAACTATTAAGAATATAAAGGAAAACCCAGATGGGTGTGTATATGTATGTGTGTACATGCATGCGTAGTGTGACCTAAGTGTAGGTTAAAAGTAGCAAGGCATTCCTGATATCCTGCATTTTTTTTTTCAATGAACTGGCCGTATCCCACTGAGGCAGGGTAACCTAAAATGAAAAATGAGTTTCTCTTTTTAAATTTAGTAATGTATACAGGAGAAGGGGTTACTAGCCTCTTGCTCCCGGCATTTTAGATGCCTCCTACCACGTGCATGGCTTATGACGGAAAAATTCTGTTCTACTTCCCCATGGAGATAAGAGGAAATAAACAAGAACAAGAACTAGTAAGAAAATAGAAGAAAACCCATAGGGATGTGTATATATATGCTTGTGCATTGCATGTGCAGTATGACCTAAGTGTAAGTAAAAGTAGCAAAATGTACCTGAAATTCTGCATATTTATTAGAAAAAAGACACCAGCAATTGTACCATCATGTAAAACAATAACAGGCTTCTATTTCACACCCACTTGGCAGGATGGTAGTACCTCCTTGGGTGATTACTGTCTTCCAACCTACTACCAAGGCCTCAGTAAATTTTTTTTTACAACAAACCAGCCATATCCCACCGAGGCAGGGTGACCTAAAAAGAAAAACAAAAGTTTCTCTTTTTAAATTTAGTAATTTATACAGGAGAAGGGGTTACTAGCATCAGCAAATTATAAGAAATGATTTATTTGTATTGAAGCATTGTGTCAAGTCTTTCAGCTGTTTTAATTATCTTTTATTGCAGGGAACAATTACTTGTGGTGCTACTTCATGTCACCTCCCAAACACTGTGTGGACGGCCCACCACACATAAAGAGGATTCTCTAGGGGGGCGTTTTGCCTCCGCTCTTTTCCAGGTAAGTTGTTTTGAGGAGGTTTTATATTCAGCTCATTTTGAATATTTTTCTCTTTTCAACACATCGGTCATCTCCCACTGAGGCAGGGTAACCCAAAAAGAAAGAAAATCCCAAAAAGAAAATACTACTTTTTTTTTTATCATCATTCAATACTTTCACCTCATTCATACATAATCATACATAATATGTTAGCTGTATGGTACAGTAATATTGTTTTGCAACCATTTTTTAATTGTATTCTACAGATGATTCTTTTGTGTTTCAGTTTATTTAGGGGTTAAAATTTAATTTGGAATTTTGTTTGTTCTCTATGAGTTTTCTTGATGTTCTTTACCAGTTGCGTGGTAAATTAGGTTAAAGATGATTTCACCCAGGTTCATTTTAATTATTTCTCAATACATTTTATTTATTTATTAATTTATTTATTTAATAATTTGAACTTACATAGGTACAAAAAAAATACAGGTAAGAGCAGCATGCCAAAGCCACTTGTATGCATAGCATTACGGGCAGGCTTAAAATTAACTTAAGATTAACTAAGCAATGATGTAATCAGTGAAAAAACATTATTTTTTTTTTTATTATCACACTGGCCGATTCCCACCAAGGCAGGGTGGCCCGAAAAAGAAAAACTATCACCATCATTCACTCCATCACTGTCTTGCCAGAAGGGTGCTTTACACTACAGTTTTTAAACTGCAACATTAACACCCCTCCTTCAGAGTGCAGGCACTGTACTTCCCATCTCCAGGACTCAAGTCCGGCCTGCCGGTTTCCCTGAATCCCTTCATAAATGTTACTTTGCTCACACTCCAACAGCACGTCAAGTATTAAAAACCATTTGTCTCCATTCACTCCTATCAAACACGCTCACGCATGCCTGCTGGAAGTCCAAGGCCCTCGCACACAAAACCTCCTTTACCCCCTCCCTCCAACCTTTCCTAGGCCGACCCCTACCCCGCCTTCCTTCCACTACAGACTGATACACTCTTGAAGTCATTCTGTTTCGCTCCATTCTCTCTACATGTCCGAACCACCTCAACAACCCTTCCTCAGCCCTCTGGACAGCAGTTTTGGTAATCCCGCACCTCCTCCTAACTTCCAAACTACGAATTCTCTGCATTATATTCACACCACACATTGCCCTCAGACATGACATCTCCACTGCCTCCAGCCTTCTCCTCGCTGCAACATTCATCACCCACGCTTCACACCCATATAAGAGCGTTGGTAAAACTATTCTCTCATACATTCCCCTCTTTGCCTCCAAGGACAAAGTTCTTTGTCTCCACAGACTCCTAAGTGCACCACTCACTCTTTTTCCCTCATCAATTCTATGATTCACCTCATCTTTCATAGACCCATCCGCTGACACGTCCACTCCCAAATATCTGAATACGTTCACCTCCTCCATACTCTCTTCCTCCAATCTGATATTCAATCTTTCATCACCTAATCTTTTTGTTATCCTCATAACCTTATTCTTTCCTGTATTCACCTTTAATTTTCTTCTTTTGCACACCCTACCAAATTCATCCACCAATCTCTGCAACTTCTCTTCAGAATCTCCCAAGAGCACAGTGTCATCAGCAAAGAGCAGCTGTGACAACTCCCACTTTGTGTGTGATTCTTTATCTTTTAACTCCACGCCTCTTGCCAAGACCCTCGCATTTACTTCTCTTACAACCCCATCTATAAATATATTAAACAACCACGGTGACATCACACATCCATGTCTAAGGCCTACTTTTACTGGGAAAAAATTTCCCTCTTTCCTACATACTCTAACTTGAGCCTCACTATCCTCGTAAAAACTCTTCACTGCTTTCAGTAACCTACCTCCTACACCATACACTTGCAACATCTGCCACATTGCCCCCCTATCCACCCTGTCATACGCCTTTTCCAAATCCATAAATGCCACAAAGACCTCTTTAGCCTTATCTAAATACTGTACACTTATATGTTTCACTGTAAACACCTGGTCCACACACCCCCTACCTTTCCTAAAGCCTCCTTGTTCATCTGCTATCCTATTCTCCGTCTTACTCTTAATTCTGTCAATTATAACTCTACCATACACTTTACCAGGTATACTCAACAGACTTATCCCCCTATAATTTTTGCACTCTTTTATCCCCTTTGCCTTTATACAAAGGAACTATGCATGCTCTCTGCCAATCCCTAGGTACCTTACCCTCTTCCATACATTTATTAAATAATTGCACCAACCACTCCAAAACTATATCCCCACCTGCTTTTAACATTTCTATCTTTATCCCATCAATCCCGGCTGCCTTACCCCCTTTCATTTTACCTACTGCCTCACAAACTTCCCCCACACTCACAACTGGCTCTTCCTCACTCCTACAAGATGTTATTCCTCCTTGCCCTATACACGAAATCACAGCTTCCCTATCTTCATCAACATTTAACAATTCCTCAAAATATTCCCTCCATCTTCCCAATACCTCTAACTCTCCATTTAACCCTTTGAGGGTTTTGGTCGTACTAGTACGTCTTACGCGTAGGGGTTTTTGACGTACTAGTACGCATAAATTCTAGCGGCCTCAAATCTCACAGGAAAAGGCTGATAAGCCTAGATGTGAGAGAATGGGTCTGTGTGGTGGGTGTGCGCAGTAGGAAAAAAATCTGGGACCCAGTGGTGCATTGTGGGAATGCCATCATAGTACACAATTTCCACCGTGCCCTGTGGTAAGAAGTTCCTCACTCCTCGGCGAATTGGGACACTTTTGTTCCCCAGTGACAGTTCTAATACAGATGGAAGTGACAGTGAAGATGAGTTTCAAGGTTCTGGTGAGGTTTTGACCGAAACTAATGACCATAATATGGGTAATAGTGAGGAAAACCCAGACAACCCACAGCCTTCCACCTCTGGTGCTGGGCCATCTTGTTCACGTTCAGTTGTACCAGAATCAAAGAGGAAACTCCTATTTTCCAAAATCCCAGACTCAGATGTGAGCATTGGTGATGATAGTGATAGTGATTATGAACTACAAGCTCTTCAAACTTGTTCCAAGAATGGAGGAGGAGGAGGAGGCAGAGGAGGAGGAGGCAAGAGGAGGAGGAGGCAAGAGGAGGAGGAGGAAGTGGAGGAGGAGGAAGAGGAGGAGGAGGAGGAGGAGGAGGAGGAGGAGGAGGAGGAGGAGGCAGAGGAGGAGGAGGAGGAGGAGGAGGAAGAAGAAGAATACGTAATGATAACAATAATACATAATAATAATAATACATAATAATAATAATGCATAATAATAATACATAATAATAATAATACATAATAATAATAATGCATAATAATAATACATAATAATAATAATAGGTAATAATAATAATGTTCACCCATGACAGACAGTAACAAGATAAGGGGAGATAACATCTGATAAGTGCTGACGTTTGATGAGGGTAAATGAGGGTAGAGCTGATGCCAAAAGATGAGATAAACATCGCCCTCCCTTTGTTTTTGCTGGTATACTAACATTTCTGTCTGTCTATTTGCCTGTCTGTCAAGCTTCCTGTCTATCCGTCTAGCTCTCTGTCTCAGAGAGCCACAAGACTGCGTCATCACTTTTACTCACATCTTCAAGCAGAGTATAGCACTTTGTCTGGGTTTCTTGGGTTATCCTAGGTAATTTATACTATGTATACTTGTATTTATGTGTACCTGTGAGACAGAGATAAAAAGACAGATAGAATGAGGGAGAAAGATAATTAGATAGAATGGAGGAAGGGAAGCAGCATCCGACCCCATTGTTTTGACAGGCGGGAGGGGGGAGTGAGTAATGAGACAATATGTCATTTTGACAGCTGCCGACTCCTGGTAATTTACACTATGGAGGAGGAGGAGAAGGAGGAAGAGTAGGGGGAAGAGGAAGAAGAGGAGGAGGAGAGAGAGGAGGAGGAAGAGGAAGAGTAGGAGGAAGAGGAATAAGAGGAAGAGGAGGAGGAAGAGGAATAGTAGGAGGAAGATTAGGGGGAAGAGGAGGAAGAGGAAGAAGAGGAGGAGGAGGAGGAAGAGTAGGAGGAAGAGGAAGAAGAGGAGGAGGAGGAAGAGGAAGAGGAAGAGTAGGAGGAAGAGGAAGAGTATGAGGAAGAGTAGGGGGAAGAGGAGGAAGAGTAGGGGGAAGAGGAAGAAGAGGAGGAGGAGGGTGGAACACTAGTACACTGGTACTGGTACACTAACATTTCTGTCTGTCTATTTGTCTGTCTGTCAAGCTCCCTGTCTATCTGTCTATCCGTCTAGCTCTCTGTCTCAGAGAGCCACAAGACTGTGTCATCACTTTTACTCACATCTTCAAGCAGAGTATAGCACTTTGTCTGGATTTCTTGGGTTATCCTAGGTAATTTATACTATGTATACTTGTATTTATGTGTACCTGTGAGACAGAGATAGACAGACAGATAGAAAGAGAGAGACAGATTGAAAGAGATAGAATGAGGGAGAAAGATAAAACACCATTGTGTATGACACCATGTTTCAGAGTTCCACAAGCTGCAGAACTAATAGGAATATGTTCAGTGACTGTATATTGGTATATATATTATAGAACAATAATAATAAACAATGTTTTGTATTGTTTGTTTTTGTAAACAAGTTTTGTAAACAATATATTGATAATTATGTTTGTGTGCTTATTGTGTTGTATACAACGAGTGTATATATGTACATTGCACCTTACTTTGGTCTCATAGGCCACATAAGTTATGTGAAAAAATAAAATAGTGAAAAAAACAACAAACCTTCAAATACAAGTAAACTAAAGTTTACCGGGTGAGCGGCAGTCGCCGCTGTTGCCATACGCGGCTCATTTTCTGCAAACTTCATGCATCCATATCTCCGTAAGTATTGATGGTAAATTTTTTTTGTTTATCCTATAATGTTTAGAAAAAAAAACTCTATTTTTTCATAAGAAAAAATAATTTTTTTTTTTTTTGAAATTTGGCCGACCCTGAGAACGAGTTTTGGAGAGGGCCTGTCGACCCTCAAAGGGTTAATAACTCTCCTCTCCTATTGTAAACATTAACAATAAAGCACAAATGAGTATTACAAAGACAGGTCATGTGGTTGCATACATTGCTGTACATTCAGTAGAATGGAGTATTCTGTTAAGTAGCATATTTAAAAAAATAACAAAGTTAGATTGGGTCTTAGGTTTAACATTTATGTGATATAATTTTGAGAAACATTTAAGATATACAATTTATAAGGTTCAGTTATTCAGTATTTATTTGGTTTTGGGTGAGTAAGTGATCTTTGAGAAGAGACTTGAATTTATAAACAGGTAGTGTTTCTTTTATATTTACAGGTAATGAATTCCAGATTTTAGGGCCTTTTATGTGCATTGAGTTTTTGCATAGCATGAGATGGACACGAGGAAGATCAAAGAGTGATCTGTGCCTTGTGTTATGGTCATGTGTTCTATTGAGGTTGGCAAGGAAATGTTTGAGGGGAGGGTTAATATCAGAGTTAAGTGTTCTATGTATGTAATAGGTGCAGTAATAAGTATGGATGTTTTGTATGGTGAGTAGGTTTAGTGTTTTGAATATTGGTGGAGTGTGCTGCCTGTAGTGGGAATTTGTTATCATTCTGACTGCAGCCTTTTGTTGGGTAATTAGTGGTCTGAGATGGTTAATTGTTGTTGAGCCCCATGCACAAATTCCATAGGTGAGATAGGGGTAAATAAGAGAGTAATATAGGGCCAGGAGGAATGACTGTGGAACATAGTACCGTATCTTCGATAGTATGCCTTCGGTCTTGGAATTTTTCTTAGAAATTTGTTGTATATGTGTATGAAATTTGAGTCTATTTTCAAGGTGGATTCCTAAGAATTTTCCCTCTGTTAACTTTGTGATAGGTGATCCGTTTATCATTATGTTAAGAGGGACATCTGTAGCTCTGGTACCAAACTGAATGAAGTAGGTTTTGTCAATGTTTAGTGTAAGTTTGTTAGTCCTCATCCAGGTAGATATTTTCTGTAATTCGGTATTTACAGTATTGGCTAGCATGACTGGGCTCGGGTGAAAGCAGATGTATGTAGTGTCATAAACAATGTAGACATTCTTGGCACTAAAATAACGTATCCTCTTTTCATTAGTCACGTCTCTAGGCTCCTCTTATATTACTACTATTGCTTTCTGTTTTGATTTTTTATTCATACAAAAAATACAAAATTTACTGTTATGCAGACTACTGCATTATTGTAAAAATGGTATAAATACTATTAGTGCACTAGTGAAAGAATATTAGACTCCCCAGTTGACGTGTATTGGATGTGTGGTGTGATTTGCTTACTCCTGAACATTGGTAAAAATTGAACATTTCCTCTACTTTGAGCTCAATTTCAAAGTCATTTTCATCATGAAACTAATCAAAATCATATCGATTTCTGTAACATGTTTTCCATTTTATCACGTGAGACCATGAAAACGAGAATACAACAATAAATACTATACAAAAATACACCTCAAATTCGGTGTTTTAATCCAAAAAAAAAAACAGAGTTTTTTTCTCATTATGCCATTTGTGCTGCAGGATTTTTATGTGGTGCACACTGACCACACAGACCCATTCTCTCACATGTGGGCCTACCAGCTTTCTCCTGCTTGATTTGAAGCCGCTGGAATTTACGCATATTAATACATCTGAAACAGTGGCGCGTAAGACGTATATATACGACCAAAACAGTCAAAGAGTTAAGAGATAGTACAGTGGAACCTTCACTTGCGAATGCATCCACGTGTGAGTTTTTCCAAATATGAGCAGTCGATTGGTTAGTTTTTTGCTTCCATACGCGAGCGAAATTTCCATAAGCGAGCGGGCCTCAAAGGAGGTTCCTTGACACTGGTGAGGGGTTCTTGCTCTTGATCTAGGGAATTGGATCTCATTTGTTTGTTGGGCTATCTTACTGAAACCTGGGCAATGTATGATGGAAAGATGCTTCTTAACGTACACCAAAAATGAAAGAAATCGGACCATAAATAATGGAGTTCACTTTTCAGCAATTAGCCACCCCTTAACAGTATTTTCGTATGGTTTTTATGGTTATATTCTTGTTTTTTTTTGTTTTTTTTTGACCTCATTTGATAGAATGGAAGATATATTTAAGAAATAGATATGATTTTGAATGGTTTCATGATGAGAAGAGCACCTACCATCCGACTTATGACCTGTTCGACATACGTCCACTCGACTTACGACCGTGCATCTGGCAGCTGGGCTGGGCCGGCTGATGTACACCGCTGTACAGTATTTGACAATACTCGCGGCGGCAATGCGTCATGCAGGCAGCATCAGTTTGAGTAACCCTGCCCTATCAGCAGCATCATACTGTATTAACTGTACTAACTGGACAGTAAATTTCACCATGGCCCCTAAGATGAAGTCTGAATCTTGCACTGGAGATTGTGGCAAGAAAGGCTCTTACTCTCCAACTTTCTATTTGTTTTCACTGTTGCACATAAACTTGTCTGTATCTGTCTGCCTGTATATCTGTGTATCTCTGTGTGTCTGTTTATCTGTCTGTCTACCTGTGCATCTGTCTTTCTGTCTACCTGTGTGTCTTTCTGTCTACCTGTGTCTACATGTGTGTTTGCCTTTATGTCTACCTGTGTGTGTCTTTCTGTCTACCTGTGTGTCTTTCTGTCTACCTGTGTGTGTCTTCCTGTCTACCTGTGTGTCTTTCTGTCTACCTGTGTGTCTGTCTTTCTGTCTGCTTGTCTGTCTCAGAGTCACTCATTAAGAGTGTAATTGGTCTTGAAGACGCCATATTAATAATGATAATAACACAATAATAATCACTGAGGCGCATTAAATGTGTATTAAACGTTGATATAGACATTTTGCTTAATCCATCTATGATTTCTTTTTCAAAATTATATAATAAACCTGATACATAATATATAAACATCTAAATTAACAAATATGAGATGTTTTTCTGGTCGGCTTGACAGAGTGAACAGAAACCATTCGTGTCCAGGCTGGTAACAAAAACAACGTTTGTTTACATAACTCACCAACATTCTACACTCTCATTCGTTTATTCATTTAATCTTGTTTACTCACCTCTCGCTCTACATTAAGACTGCAGATATTTTAAGGTAAGTAATGAGTGGACACGATTATTATATTATACAGTGGACCCCCGGTTTACGATATTATTTCATTCCTGAAGTATGTTCAGGTGTCAGTACTGAACGAATTTGGTCCCATAAGGAATATTGTGAATTAGATTAGTCCATTTCAGACCCCCAAACATACACGTACAAATGCACTTACATAAATACACTTACATAATTGGTCGCATTGGGAGCTGATCGCAAAGCGGGGGTCCACTGTAGTTTAATAATAATATTATTATTAATATTAGTACATATGTATTATTGTCTAGGTAGTAGGTTGGTAGACAGCAACCGCCCAGGGAGGTACTACCGTCCTGCCAAGTAAGTGTAAAACGAAAGCCTGTAATTGTTTTACATGATGGTAGGATTGCTGGTGTCCATTTTTCTGTCTCACAAACACGCAAGGTTTCAGGTACGTCTTGCTACTTCTACTTACACTTAGGCCACACTACACATACATGTACAAGCATATATATACACACCCCTCTGGATTTTCTTCTATTTTCTTTCTAGTTCTTATTCTTGTTTATTTCCTCTTATCTCTATGGGGAAGTGGAACAGAATTCTTCCTCTGTAAGCCATGCGTGTTGTAAAAGGCGATTAAAATGCCGGGAGCAAGGGGCTAGTAACCTCTTCTCCTGTATATATTACTAAATGTAAAAGGAGAAACTTTAGTTTTTTCTTTTGGTCCACCCCACCTCAGTGGGATACGGCTGGTACGTTGAAAGAAGAAAGAAAAGGAGAAACTTTCGTTTTTCCTTTTGGGCCACCCCGCCTCAGTGGGATACAGCTGGTGTGTTGAAAGAAAGAAAGAAGATGGATTATTGTAATAATAATTATAATAATTATTAATATTATTATTAATTTAAGGCACTGGAGCACAGATCCACTGTATAGCACTTTGTCTGGATTTTTTTGGGTTATCCTAGGTAATTTATACTATGTATGATAACTTCACTTACGTGTACCTGTGAGAGAGAGGGAGAGAGAGAGAGAGGGAGGGAGACAGCCACATTCAGTCAGCAAACCACCCACCCGGCCACCCACCCACCCACCCACCCACCCACCCGGCCAGCCAGCTATGTATTACACATGTTCCAGAGTTGTTTCTCTTTACTTAAGAACATAAGAAAGAAGGAACACTGCAACAGGCCTACTGACCCATGCAGAGCAGGTCCATGTCCCCCCTCCCCCGGATTATCCCAATGACCCACCCCCCGGATTATCCCAATGACCCACCCAGTCTGGTCATCCCCACTCAAGGATGGAGCACTGTACCAGACCCAGCAGCACAAGCTAGTCAGGTCCAACTCACACCCACCCACACCCACTCATGTATTTATCTAACCTATTTTTAAAACTACACAACGTTTTAGCCTCAATAACTGTACTTGGGAGCTTGTTCCACTCATCCACAACTCTATTACCAAACTTATCCTTCCTGAATCTGAATTTTTCCAACTTGAAACCATTGCTGCGAGTCCTGTCTTGGCTGGAAATTTTCAGCACACTATTTACATCCCCTTTATTTATTCCTGTTTTCCATTTATACACCTCGATCATATCCCCCCTAATTCTACGCCTTTCGAGAGAGTGCAGATTCAGGGCCTTCAGTCTATCCTCATAGGGAAGATTTCTGATACATGGGATCATCTTTGTCATCCTCCTTTGTATGTTTTCCAGAGCATTTATATCCATTCTGTAATACGGTGACCAGAACTGAGCAGCATAGTCTAAATGAGGCCTAACCAAGGATATATAGAGTTGAAGAACAACCTGAGGACTTCTATTATTTATACTTCTAGATATGAAGCCAAGAATTCTGTTAGCTTTATTGCGAACACTAATGCACTGTTGTCTTGGTTTTAGGTTACTGCTAACCAGAACTCCTAAATCCTTTTTGCAGTTGGTATTATTAAGATCTACATTATTTAGTTTATATGTGGCATGGTTATGCAGTGGACCCTCGCATAACGATATTAATCCGTTCCTGAGAGCTCATTGTTATGCGAAATTATAGTTATGCGAATGAATTTTCCCCATAAGAAATAATGGAAATCAAATTAATCCGTGCAAGACACCCCAAAGTATGAAAAAAAAATTTTTTTACCACATGAAATATTAATTTTAATACACACAAACTGAAAAAGGCATGCACACTTACATGACACTTACCTTTATTGAAGATCTGGTGATGATTGATGGGATGGGAGGAGGAGAGAGTCTTAGTGTTTAGAAGGGGAACCCCCTTCCATTAAGGCTTGAGGTGTCAAGTCCTTTTCTGGGGTTACTTCCCTTCTTCTTTTAATGCCACTAGGACCAGCTTCAGAGTCACTGGACTTCTGTCGCACAACATATCTGTCCATAGTGGCCTGTACCTCTCGTTCCTTTATGGCTTCCCTAAAGTGTTTCACAACAGTGTCAGTGTAATAGTCACCAGCATGGCTTGCAATAGCTGTGTTAGGGTGATTGTCATCAAAAAAGTTTGCACTTTAAGCCACATTCCACACATTTCCTTAATCTTTGAAGTAGGCAACTTCTTCAATTTCTCTCTCCCCTCCTCCGAACCAGTTTCCTCAGATCTGGCCTCTTGCTGTTGAAGTTGATCTAGCAGCTCATCAGTGGTTAGTTCTTCATTGTCCTCCTCCACCAACTCTTCCACATCATCCCCACTAACCTCCAACCCAAAGGACTTTCCCAATGCCACAATGGATTCCTCAACTGGCATACTCCTCTCAAGGTTAGCCTGAAACCCTTCAAAATCCCTTTGGTCTACACATTCTGGCCACAGTTTCTTCTAAGCAGAGTTCAAGGTCCTCTTAGTCACTCCCTCCCAAGCCTTACCTATAAGGTTTACACAATTGAGGATATTAAAGTGCTCTCTCCAAAACTCTCTTAGAGTCAATTGAGTTTCTGAGGTCACTACAAAGCACCTTTCAAACAGCTTTTGTTTACAGTTTTTTGAAGTTTGCAATAACCTGCTGGTCCATGGGCTGCAGGAGAGGAGAGGTATTAGGAGGCAAAAACTTCACCTTAATGAAGCTCATGTCCCCATAAAGTCGCTCTGCCACGTCTGTAGGATGACCAGGGGCATTGTCTAACACCAGGAGGCACTTAAGGTCTAATTTCTTTTCAGTTAGGTAATCTTTCACATTGGGGGCAAATGCATGGTGTAACCAGTCATAGAAAAAGTCCCTAGTGACCCATGCCTTACTGTTTGCCCTCCACAGCACACACAAATTAGCCTTGAGGATATTCTTTTGCCTGAACGCTCTGGGAGTTTCTGAGTGATACACTAATAAAGGCTTCACTTTGCAATCACCACTAGCATTGGAACACATCAACAGAGTAAGCCTGTCTTTCATAGGCTTATGTCCTGGGAGTGCCTTTTCCTCCTGATTAATGTAGGTCCTGCTTGGCATTTTCTTCCAAAACAGGCCTGTTTCATCACAATTAAGCTGTATAGTCTTTTTGGCTTAGCGCTTCTTTTTGATTATAATAGTAATCATCACAATTAAACACTTGTTCAGGTTTCAGTCTTTCACTGTCTATGTACTCCTTGAATTCCTGCACATATTTTTCAGCTGCTTTGTGGTCCCAACTGGCAGCCTCACCATGTCTTATCACACTATGTATTTATTTATAATTTATTTATTTACAATTTGAGCATACGTACAGAGTTACAAAAAAAATACAGATAAGAGCAGCATGCCAAAGCCACTTATACTATGCATAGCATTACGGGCTGGCTTAAAATTAACTAAGCAATGATGAAACCAGTGATAATACATTATTGTAAACAGATAACTATAAAGCACAAATGAGTATTACAAAGACAGGTCATATGGTTGCATGCATTGTTGTACATTCAGTCGTATGGAGTATTCTGTTAGGTAGTGTATTTAAAAAAATAATAAAGTTAGATTGGGTTTTAGGTTTAACATTTATGTGATATAATTGTGAGAAACATTTAAGATATACAATTTATAAGGTTCAGTTATTCAGTATTTATTTGGTTTTGGGTGAGTAAGTGATCTTTGAGAAGAGACTTGAATTTATAAACAGGTAGTGTTTCTTTTATATTTACAGGTAATGAATTCCAGATTTTAGGGCCTTTTATGTGCATTGAGTTTTTGCATAGTGTGAGATGGACACGAGGAACATCAAAGAGTGATCTCTGCCTTGTGTTATGGTCATGTGTTCTGTTGAGGTTGGCAAGGAGATGTTTGAGGGGAGGGTTAATATCAGAGTTAAGTGTTCTATGTATGTAATAGGTGCAGTAATAAGTATGGATGTTTTGTATGGTGAGTAGGTTTAGTGTATTGAATATTGGTGGAGTGTGCTGCCTGTAGTGAGAATTTGTTATCATTCTAACTGCAGCCTTTTGTTGGGTAATTAGTGGTCTGAGATGGTTAATTGTTGTTGAGCCCCATGCACAAATTCCATAGGTGAGATAGGGGTAAATAAGAGAGTGATATAAGGCCAGGAGGGCTGACTGTGGAACATAGTACCGTATCTTTGATAGTATGCCTACAGTCTTGGAAATTTTCTTAGAAATTTGTTGTATATGTGTATGAAATTTGAGTCTATTATCAAGGTGGATTCCTAAGAATTTTCCCTCTGTTAGCTTTGTGATATGCCACTTTGTGGTATGCCACTACGCTTCTTAAATCTCTCAAACCAACCTTTGCTGGCCTTAAATTCACTCACATCATCACTAGTTGCAGGCATTTTTTTTAATTAAATCCTCATGCAACTTCCTAGCCTTTTCACTTATGATCACTTGAGAGATGCTATCTCCTGCTATCTGTTTTTCATTTATCTATACCAATAAGAGTCTCTCAACATTTTCCATCACTTGCGATCTCTGTTTCGAAAACACAGTTGAACCTTTGGCAAAACAGCTTCCTTGATTGCCGTTTTGTTGCCCACAATAGTAACGATGGTTGATTGGGGTTTATTATACAACCTGGCCAGCTCGGATACACGCACTCCACTTTCATACTTAGCAATGATCTCTTTCTTCATCTCTATAGTAATTCTCTCCCTTATTGCTGTAGGGTTGGCACTAGAAGCTTTCTTGGAGCCCATGGTCACTTATTTTGCAGATAAAATCACCAAAAACGCTGTAATAATACGAAATGTTCCGATTGTATGCTTGGATGTTACCTCTGAGGCTGGCTGGTAAACAATGCCACCGGCGGAACATGTGAGGCTGGCTCAGGCCCCACATTAGACGCGTCTCGGACGAACAGCATTGAGTGGGTTTTTTAGCGGTATGCGAGGCAAAATCTTAGCGATAAAATGTATCGGTATGTGGATTTAACGTTATGTAATGCCAACGGTATGCGGGGGTCCACTGTACTACATTCTGGCAGGATGACACTACCATTGGTGTTCTCCCATTCACTGTGTCGACAATACATAAAGATAACAGTAACATATGATACTGTATGCGATGTAAAATTTACAATACAGTTCACTACCATGTATACATTATATACAGTACATAAATAATTAAAATATAACAATAGAAGTAAATCAGGGTAAAAAGAATGAAATACGTGTAATGGTGGCCTGGTGGCCTGGTGGTTAACGCTCTCGCTTCACACGGTGAGGGCCTGGGTTCGATTCCCAGCCAGAGTAGAAACATTGGACGTGTTTCTTTCCACCTGTTGTCTATGTTCCCCATCAGTAAAATGGGTACCTGGGTGTTAGTCGACTGGTGTGGGTCGCATCCTGGGACACTGACCTAAGGAGGCCTGGTCACAGACCGGGCCGCGGGGGCGTTGACCCCCGGAACTCTCTCCAGATATTACATTACAGTACATACTATGTAGGTAGTTTATATAGGAAAAGGTTGACATTATGCCTTACCCAGTATGTCGGCAATTTTCAAAGGTTCGACTTACGTCCATTTTGACTTACGACCGGTTGGTCGGAACCAAGCTTGGTCGTAAGTCGAATGGTAGGTGTACCTTGAAAATGAGCTCAAAATAGCAGAGATGTTCTATTTTTGCCGATGTTCAAGAGTAAACAAATGACGTCGCCTCCATTCCAATATGCAATCATGAATGGATTGACATTATTTATACAATTATTACAATAATGCAGTAGTCTGCCTAACAGTAAATCTTTTATTTTTTGTGTGCCTAAAAATTCCAAATTATTTATTTTTGTAATAGCAATAATAATAAAAATAATAATAATAATAATAATAATAATACATATAATAATAATAGTATAATGTAATAATAATATAATATGCATAATAATACATGCATAATAATAATGTATATATATTAACCCTTTGACTGTCACGGCCATATATATACGTTTACGAGGTACCGTGTTTGACGTATATATACTCATAAATTCTAGCGGCTTCAAATCAGGCAGGAGAAAGCTGGTAGGCCCACATGTGAGAGAATGGGTCTGTGTGGTCAGTGTGCACCATATAAAATTAAAATGCCGACTTTGTGGTCTATTTTCGTATAGTATTTGTGGTTGTATTCTCGTTTTCTTGGTCTCATAGAATGGAAACTATATTATAGAAATAGAGGTGATTTTGATTAATTTTACTATAAAAAAAACCTGGAAATGGAGCACAAAGTACGGGAAATGTTTGATTTTTGCCGATGTTCAAAAGTAAACAAATGATGTCATTGTCCAATAAATGTCCAAATAGCCATTCTAATATGCAGTCATGATTGGGTTGATGTAATTTTTACAATTATTACAGTATTGCAGTAGTCTGCATAACAGTAAATCTTTTATTTTTTGTTTGAATAAAATTTCAAAATAAAAAGCAAGAGTAATATCGCAGGGGCCTGGAGATATGACTGATGAACAAAGAAAATGTTATTTTAGAGCCAGGAATGTCTGCATTGTTCATTCTGGTCCTTATTTTGAAATTGTCATATTTTTTAATTTTCGTGACATTGGCCAAATTGCAAATTTCTGACCATGTTATTGAGTAGTTGAAATCGGTAAATGGGCAGTTTCTTGTACTCAATCGATGGAAAAAATGGAGTTCTGAAGAAACAGCTATGAGTTTGGTTGACTGGAATAATGGAATTAGCCAAAAATAGGGCTCAAAGTGGGCGAAATCACCGATTTGTAAATATCGCCGAGATCGCTAACTTCGCAAGAGCGTAATTCCGTCAGTTTTCCATCAAATTTCGTTTTTTTTTGGTGTCTTTACAATCGGGAAAAGATTCTCTATCATTTCATAAGAATTTTTTTTTTTTTTTTTTTTTTTATAAATTTTGCGACACCAGGAGACACCTCAGGATTGGGGGTTGCGACAGTCAAAGGGTTAATAATTATAATAACAGACGGCTTCAAAAGGCTGTCACTAGGTGGTAGTGTTTACCACAACAATGCTGGAGCAGTTATGGCCACCTCCACTTGTCACATAATGACATATTTTATTCATTCTAGAGTATATACCAGTTTTTCTGTTTTTTATATTATTTATTATGTCTCTTCTCCGGATTCAACATACCAAGTAGTCCCTCAGGTATGACCAACTATCCAGATACCCTAAAGTCATGCATCTCCACCTTAGTTATTGAAAATATGAATCTTCGAGAGACTCTAACAAAACAAAACATCAGGATGACACAACTCGAGAACAAAATCCTCAGTCTTGAACAAAAGTTATCAACACCAGGAATGACTAACTATGGCAAGACCATCCAAACAGTCATAGATAGCCATACCCAACAAATAATATCTCTTAATACAAAGGTTGAAGAAGCAGTAAAAGAATGGAAGAACAACTTTGATAACCAGTTCAGTGACTACTTTGCTCTCCAAGAAGATAAAGCTGAGCAAGAAAAACTAACGGACGCAGTAATAGTTAACAGTCCACTTTTTCCCAGTGATGTGAACCAAACAAACAGTAAAGAAATTACTCTCCAGATCATTAAGGACCAAACAAAAGTTACAGTACCAGAGTCAGAAATAAAGGAAGCCAGGTTACTAGGATCCCATGGTAGAAAAAGTGTTATGTTTAGATTCCACTCACATGACATAAAAAAAGACTTAATTATTATGTCTATTAAAGTAAAGAAAGATGTATACATAAACGAGTGTCTCACCAAAAAACGTCAGAACCTTCTGTATAGAGTCAGAAAACTTAAGCGAGAGAATAATGACACAATACACCAATGCTTCACACGGGATGGGAAAATTCTAGTTAGGAGAACAAATGTAGGTCAACTGTACACAATCACGAATGAGAATGATCTATCACGATTTCTCAGGGATATTAATCTTACAGAGAATAACTAAACAATGTCCAACCTAATAGCCTACGTGTAGTGTATGTTTTGCTCCATTATTGTACAAAGTTCACAGTGCAATCTCTTAGCAATCAAAAATCAACTACCTCAGTAATGTGATTTTACTAGTAAGCATAAGTCACCTTATGTTATATAATTTTCTTAATTACTATTGTTTGCTTAAATATTTGCTTAATTAATACTTCCTCTGTCCATATTACAACATCATATTTCTTTAAATACAGTGGACCCCCGGTTAACGAAATTTTTTCATTCCAGAAGTATGTTCAGGTGCCAGTACTGACTGAATTTGTTCCCATAAGGAATATTGTGAAGTAGATTAGTCCATTTCAGACCCCCCAAACATACACGTACAAACGCACTTACATAAATACACTTACATAATTGGTCGCATTGGGAGGTGATCATTAAGCGGGGGTCCACTGTACTATTAATTGCTATTACTTACCAAATTTATTATCACATACCATTTTTTACTTACCAAATTTATTATCAAATACTATTTTTTACTTACCAAATTTATTATCAAATACTATTTTTTACTTACCAAATTTATTATCAAATACTATTTTTTACTATCAGTACAATTTACTCTTAACATTTTTGACATTATTTTAGTTACCATTACTTGTTTAATTACCATAACCTGTTTTAATACCACATTTACTATCTTAGAGTAGTTTCTTACTCTTAAATACCTTGTACTGCCAATTAAGCTCTAGTATAACTACCAGTGCAATATTGAATCCAAATAACTGTTCTTAAAATTTAGTACTTGAAATAAACATTTCTTTTTTTCATCTTATTTTTATTAATTAATACTTCTTGTAATCATTATTACTTACTAAAATTTTATTAAACACCATATTTACTACCAGTCAATTTTACTTTTGTACATTAATCATTATTTTATACTTTTCTTAACCTTTTGTTGCCAAATTTTCAAGTTTGTATATTCACCTCCAACCTTTATACTGTATTATCCTTTGTACCATCTTACTATCATATTATAAACAAGTCATTGCCATTTTTATTTTTCTATTTTATTCTTTTGGTACATTAATTTGTGTATTTTATCTTGTCAATTTCAATCTAGTTATACTCTTGTTCTTGTTCTTATATTAGACCTTAGTGCAATTGCAAGTGAGAGTCTTGTACCATTTTAACTTGTATTCCTATATTATTAGTTTATACCTAATTGTACTTTAGCTCATTCTAGCTCAATACATAGACAACACCAAATTCATTATATTAGACCTTAGTGCAATTATAAGAGTGAGTCTGGTGCTGTTTGTAATTTGTATTTTTATAGTATTAGTTTATACCTAGTTGTACTTTAGCTCATTCTAGCACAACACATAGACAGTATCAACTTCATTATGTTTATTAGTGACTATACTCTATATGACCAAAGTGCTTTATCTATATACTTATCCAAACTTCCCACTAATACAGATATCAGTATTAGAACTCACCGCACAATACAGGATATAAATAACCACTATTTAAACCTAAAAGATGAATGATCACGTTGACCCTGATCTAAACCTCCATAATCTAACACACAATCAAAACTTACTGGAAAGTAACTGCCTTTATTACACAGCATCACAAGCCAGCACTATCCTAAACACTGCTGAAAGTCTATCAGTTCTTAACTACAACATCAGGTCCTTAAGCAAACACTATGATGACCTCCTGGCACTCCTTGAGTTGCTAAAGACACCCTTCTCCTGCATTATTCTTACTGAGATCTGGCTTAAGCAGGATACAATAGATATCTACCCAATACCAGGATACACAGCAATCCACAACTGCAGACCATACCAAGTTGGGGGTGATATTACAATCTATTACTCTAACCAACTATCTTGTATTAGCACCACTTGCTTTAGTGATGAATATAGGGAATACATTTTTGCTAACTTTACTGTAAAAAACCTTAAGACGCCTATAACAATTGGTGCCATTTACTGGATACCCCACACAAACATCCCAAATTTCAGTGAGAATCTAAAGGCACTAATAACAAACAGACAAATGAACAAGCACCACCTTCTCTTAGCTGGAGACTTCAATATCAACCTTGGCCTCCCAGATGATCAGCCTGTAACTGATTTCATCAACAACATGAACAGCACACTTCTCATACCAACAATAACTAAACCAACCAGGATGACTGAGACAAGTGCAACCATAATAGACCATATATGGACCAATATATTAGCCCCCCCTTAAATCAGGGATAATCACAGACAGCACTACAGACCACTACCCAACCTTCCTTTTAACCCTTTGGGGGTCGGCAGGCCCTCTCAGAGACTTTTTCTCAGGGTCGGCCAAATTTCAAAAAAAAAAAAAAAATTATTATGAAAAGATAGAGAATCTTTTCCCGATCATAATGACACCAAAAGTATGAAATTTGATGGAAAACTTACGGAATTATGCTCTCGCGAATTTAGCGGTCTCGACGGTGTTTACGCATCGGCGATTTTGCCCAATTTGAGCCCTATTTTCGGCTAATTCCAGTGTACTAGTCGACAAAAATCATGACTTTCGCTAGAACTCCATTTTTTCCTATCGAATGAGTACAAGAAGCCACCCATTTACCGATTTCAACTATCCAATAAAGCAATTTTGCCAATTTCACACAAATTTCCAAAGATGCCAATTTCTGAATGCCGTCCAGAATAAACAAGAAAGACATTCCTGACACTAAAATAACAAGTTCTCTGTTCGTTAGTCACATCCCCAGGCCCCTCTTATATTTATTTGGCTTTCCACTTTGAATTTTTATTCTTACAAAAAAAATAAGATTTACTGTTATGCAGACTACTGCATTAGTGTAGAAATGGTATAAATAATATCAGCGTACTTGTGAAGGAATATTAGACTCACCAGTTGATGTGTATTGGACGCTTGACATGAATTGTTTACTTTTGAACTTTGATAAAAATCGAACATTTCTGCTACTTTGAGCTCAATTTCAAGGTACTTTTCATTGTAAAACCAGTCAAAATCATCTCAATGTCTGTAATATGTCTTCCATTCTATAAAATGAGACCAAGAAAACCAGAATACAACAATAAATACCATATGAAAATACAGTGCAAAGTCGCTGTTTTAATCCAAAAACAGTTTTTTTTTTCCTCATTACGCACTGTGTGTTGCAGGATTTTTTTTTATACTGCGCACACTGACCACATAGACCCATTCTTTCATATGTAGGCCTACCAGCTTTCTCTCACTAGATTTGAGGGCGTTAGAATTTAGGCGTATTAGTACGTCAAAAACCCTGGGTCGTAAGACATACTAGTACGTCCGAAACCCCCAAAGGGTTAACAAACATTAGTAAGCCATCACTCGAATACAACAAAGTTTCATTTAGACTCCATGACGAGGCCTCAATAAGGAATTTCATAGCAGACCTAGAGACTGTTGACTGGCCTACAGAATTCTCCAATGCCAATGGTATTGACGATTGGACAGACATTTTTCTTAACAAAATACTTAGACTATACAAAAACATTGTCCTATAAAAACGAAACAGATTCAAAGTTTATTCTCTATAAGGATTACAATGCTGAGTTTACAGAATTTGGTTATTGAGTGGTTTACATGTAGTAGAATAATAATTACAGAGTGTACCACTAGAACACCTAGCATGGCTAGGCATTTTGGGCAGACTTAGATTAAATCTTAAGTTTAAAATATTACAAAATTATGAGGTAAGTTGGTATTATGGCTAAGTGACTAAATACTAGTTTGTGAGTTTAGCAATGTGAATGCTTTTGTTTTGGCACTATACATAGTTTCAGTATTGGAGTATCACTTATGACTAGTTAAGATTCATTATTTTAAGATTGAGATTGATATTTCTGTTTTTGGTCAAATGGGGGTATGGTTTATTTGCAATCGTGTCATTACGATTTCTTAAGTCAAGGTGTGAACCATCAGGTGGTATTCGTGTAATTAGTTGACAGGGTGTATCAGGGAGATGAGATGTTTTCTGATGGTAGTTTTGAAGGTGATGAATGTGTGTGTAGTTCTAGAGTTTTCAGGTAGGGTGTTCCAGATTTTAGGGCCTTTGACATACATTGAATTTTTGTAAAGGTTTAGTCGGACACGGAGAATGTCATAGAGATGTTTGTGTCTGGTGTTATACCTGTGGGTTCTGTCACAACTATCAAGAAAGCATTTTAGATCAAGGTTAATATTGGAATTTAAGGTCACGAATAAATGGCTCAGTTACCCATGGCTAACCAGCAGCATTCTGAAATCCATTGATAAGAAACACCAATATGATAAGCAATATAGACAGGGCTTAATACAAAAGATAATCTTAAACAATATTCATCAGTTCTCACCAAATTAATAAAGAAAGCCAAAAGCCAAACAACTGTACTACTCCAGCAGATTTACTGACACAAGAGGAGATATAAAAAAGACCTGGAAAACACTTTCCCAGATTCTAGGGACCCACAAACTGAAAAAAAACAAGAATATTGTCCTAACTAAACCTAATGAAACACCACTGCATCCCACTGATACAGCTAACAAGATAAACGACTTCTTCTCAAACATAGGATCTGATCTCGCCAGTAAAATCCCACGTACCAATGCCCCTGCCGGGGACTACCTAGATGGGAATTTTCCAAATTCCTTCTATCTTGTACCAACTGAGCCCATGGAAGTCACCGCGATTATAAAGTCACTCAAAAATAACTCAGGGAATCTGTCTCATGTCCCACCATTATTGTACAAGCGAGCGGCCCATGTCCTTTCGCATGCTATTACATTACTTTTTAACAAGTCACTAGAAACTATCACTTTCCCGACACTACTCAAGACAGCAAGGGTTACACCAATACATAAAGGAGGTGACCCTACAGATGTAAACAACTATAGGCTAATATCAAACTTAGCATTGCTATCCAAAATCTTCGAGAAACTCGTGCACAGGAGACTATACATATTCATTTTTAATGGCACAAAACATACTCAACCCCTGCCAGTTTGGATTCAGGAAAAATAAAAGCACTAATGATGCAATTGTAAAAATGTTAGATCTGCTTTACATAGCATTGGAAAAAAAGGAATATCTGCTAGGAATTTTTATTGACCTAAGAAAAGCGTTTGACACAGTAGACCACGGCATCCTACTCCACAAACTTGACCATTATGGTATAAGAGGCCATGCTCTTGCATATTTCAAATCCTACCTTACTAATAGGTATCAGTATGTCACCATTAAAGACACAGCCTCATCAACACGGCCACTTGATACTGGAGTTCCGCAGAGAAGTGTCCTTTTTTTATTTTATTTTTTTTTTTTATTTTATTTAGTAATTTTAGCATACATACAGAGGTACAAAAAAATACAGGTAAGAGCAGCATGCCAAAGCCACTTATATGCATAGCATTACGGGCTGGCTTAAAATTAACTTGGTCCCCTGCTCTTCCTCATTTACATTAATGATCTTCCAAACGTATCCCAACACCTGAAACCCATTCTCTTTGCTGACGACACAACTTACGTCATCTCCCACCCTAATCTTGCCACCCTCAACACCATTGTCAATGAGGAGCTGCTCAAAATTCTGACTTGGATGACAGCTAATAAAATTACACTTAACACTGACAAAACCTACTACATTATGTTTGGTAGCAGAGCAGGTATTGCGCAACTTAACATTAAGATCAGACATAATGAGGGCAAATTTCTAGGTCTATACCTTGACAACAACCTAAATTTCAGCACCGATATCCAACACATAACAAAAAAAA